>NC_091727.1:32010757-32313787 GCF_042477335.2 Ovis canadensis
AACAGAGCAGGAAATGAGAGCGAATACATGGGAACTAAGTAATAAGC
Organism: Ovis canadensis; assembly: GCF_042477335.2. Classification (NCBI taxonomy): domain Eukaryota; kingdom Metazoa; phylum Chordata; class Mammalia; order Artiodactyla; family Bovidae; genus Ovis; species Ovis canadensis. The sequence goes on from NC_091727.1 coordinate 32,010,805, forward strand.
TCTCCTGGCAACATTAACTTGCACTTAATTTTACATCGAACAAATAATATGGTTAGGAAATTTAAGATGATTAAATTCCTCCTTTAGTGTCTAAGCTCTAGTAAGGCCAACAATGATCCTTCTATTTAAAAATACTGGGAAAAAAAAAAAAAAAAACAAAACCAAACGTCGACTTCTTAACGTATTTAAGTGAGAGTTTCCTATAATATGCCTTCTCATAGATATACTCTCAGATAGTAAAGGCCAAATCATATGCTTTTAAACATCAGAATTGTATGCTTTGAAAACTAGATAAAACCCTGGTTACTCCATATGACAGGCATTAGTTCCATATTTAACCCAGATTTATAAAGGATTATATCGTTTCTGTGTTTTCTTCTCCAACAGCTTACATTAATATGTGTAGCGCTCACATAAAAGCAACAACAAAGGCCTCCACAGAGAATTACTCTGTTACTTGTAGCCCATAGCAATTGACAATTGTTAAGAGCAATTAACAAAATATTAGTAAGCTTTCCTTTTCTTACTATGGGTAGTACATCTTATTCATTATGGAAATATCATTCCTTTATTCAGAGTGGGGAGAGCTTACATATTGTGAACCAGTTTGGTCCTGCCTGGCCATGCATCTCCTCTCTCTGTAACAAAGGATTATAAACTTTCTCTATAAAACTCATATATAAGAAAGGATTTAAAGTCGGCTCAGATAAATGACAAATACAACAAAATTGATGAATAATAAAATATCAGGGTTAAAATGAAAAAAGCAATAAGGGAGGAGAGAGTTACATGAGCATGGCTGAAATCTTGCTTCTAAAGTGAAGATGAAATTCTAATGTGTTACATCACATTTCACATTACCTACCAGGAGGAAACATACTTGGTTTTCTCAGTGTCAAGTTCTGAGATAGCATTTCTCTGACAAATTTCTCAGATAAACCATGCCACAGGTAGCCTGAAGAGAGCACTTACCAGTTTTCTTCTTAATTTTTTAGATGGGAATGTTGAAAATTGAAATAAGTCAGGATGGCATGGTGGCCTCATCGTTATCTCTGTTCTACTATGTTCATAATTACATTATTCTCAATTATAATTACAAAAAGGTCCAACTAAAATATTTCATTGTAAGAACTTCAAGGAAAATCTCACAGAATCCCTGTACTTGAATGTTCATAATAAGAAATATAAGTTGAAAGTCTGATTGAAAAAGAAAAAAAACAACAACACGTAAAATACATAACTACAAGGGTATGAGAAATCTGCATATTCCAAAATGGCAGCCTGGGAGAGTCTAACTATAGTGTGTGAAAAACTGTTTCAAGTCAATTGGCAAACTAACGGCAATGAAACGTTGCTGGCTCAAGAATGACGTACCAGTCAGTGTCGTGAAACCATGGTAGGTTAAAACAAAGAGACAACATGGAAAAACAACAACTTGCACAAAGTTTTTCACACAGGAATTATTCTTAAGAACAAAGATGTCATAAGTAGACTTTAGATTCCAAAGTGGTTCTACTCTATTAAAACCTGAATGTTTTCCACTTATAGGTAGATGTGGCACACCTAGCGATTCAAGGAGTTATTCTCATTCCCCATGACTACAGAGAATGTAAGAATATTTGCATAGTCACATAAGCATTGGTGTTATTTCCAGTAAAATGAGAAATCATGATTCTGTCCTTAAAATATTTGATAAGCAGTATGAATCATGAATTTTAAAAATAAAGAGGCATTTAAAATTTAAATTTTATTCTAGTGGTTATTTCTATGGCAGCTATATTTGGAAGGCTGAGATTCTCTTAGTGAGCTAAATAGTCAATATTAACATTATGTTCCTTTCTCTTATTGTATATACACTGTCCTAAAGATGATGACTAGTAATAATGCCATGTCCATAGGGTTCTAAGACTTAGTTGCTGTTTTATCCATTCTCCAAATTCTAAAATCACATTTGCTAATGAAATGATGTAATGCTAAATCCCACAAAAACACACATTCCATAGTGACTTGAATAACAACTTCTTTAACAAATGAGAGCTGAATGGAGGCGGATATTATGAGAGAGTCACTAAGGGTGATGAAAACAAACTGAGATGGATACATAAAATGTTCTGGCTACCAGCCTAGCTATCCGCTCTGCATTCCCTACAGCATGGAGCTTCTGAGGGCTTAAATTTAAGGGCTTAAATTGCTGAGTAGAAAAACAGGAAGCATGGTATTAAGTACTCTTCGGCTGCTTTTCAAACTAAGTTTTAGTTAATAAAATTTACTCCTGATAAACTACCACCACCAAAGTTTCAAAGCTGGTATTGTTGAGATGCAACAGAAAAAACCTGATGTTTATTTCCACTGTGAAATGAAGAGCAACTTCTGAAGGGAAATAAATATACATAAATTCATATCATCTATAATTTTAAGATAGGCATAAAATATTCATGGAATACTGGTTTAGAAACCAAGATAATCCCATCTGTTATGACCAGTAAATGCATATTATGACCAGGTACTGTAACTTTAGTGTATTGTGTCTGAGAAAGAAGTGTTGTTACATACAAGCTCTTTTTAAAGCAGCATTCAGTGTATACATGTTTTGTTATTACTGGGATGGGAGTGAGGAGGCTTACCAATCAGGGTATGGGAAATAAAGTTAGTCTTAGGATCAAGAACAGATGAGAGAGGGGAATTGAAAGGAAAACCGCAAATAGGGTTGGGTCAGGGCCAGCTGATATATGAGCTGTTCTATTTTTAGTTAGTTTTTGTTATTAAGTCATGATATATCCATTCTCCATCTATATTCATTATCTTACTAATGCTCCTGTGTGACCCATATGACTCAAAATGAATCCTTTAAGTCAGCTCAAAAGCCTATATAGTTAGCCACTTGATTTATGAACTAATTTACTTCCTTTGGGACATTCTTTTAAGTTAATTTGCCATTTGGGGGAAATTTTTAAGAATTTAGTTCCTAGGGAGGTGGGAGGGGGGTTCAGGATGGGGAACACATGTACACTCATGGCGGATTCAAGTCAATGTATGGCAAAACCAATACAATATTGTAAAGTAAAATAAATAAGTTAATTTAAAAAAGAATTTAGTTCCTATATTTTGGGATAAAAAGAATATTTTTAATGCTAAATAGGTAACGTATTTCAAAACATTATTTTAATTTTTATGTACACAGAATTGTTAACCATTGCTTTAAAAGTTAGACCTGGGGTCATAGAATGTTAGGGAAGATATTTTGGAAGTTATAAAGTCAAATTTTTAATCTCCCTTGATATCTTCACCTACTATTTTAATGAAGAGCTTTTCAATTCCACATTAGACTGTAGGCTTCATAAGGACAAAGACCAAGCATGTTCCATTTATAACACTTTGCGAAGAGTTGACTCATTGAAAAAGACTCTGATGCTGGGAGGGCTTAGGGGCAGGAGGAGAAGAGGACGACAGAGGATGAGATGGCTGGATGGCATCACCGACTCTATGGACATGAGTTTGAGTGAACTCCGGGAGTTGGTGATGGACAGGGAGGCCTGGCGTGCTGCAATTCATGAGGTCTCAAAGAGTCGGACACAACTGAGCGACTGAACTGAACTGAACACATACATAGTGCATTTCACAGAAGCTCATAAACAACTGTTGGGTGAAGGAATAAAAGAAGCTACATTAGACTTCTTATATGCTACTGGCAATTTACCAGGAACTGTGAATTCACAGATGTACAGCAGGATCCTTTTTCTGAGGACGCTTACTTTCTATGGGAGAACAAAAAGGCCACAATGTACGTGAAGTTTACGTGCAAAAATTTAAGCATGTGTGGTGATCTATAGATGCACTGAATTAAGAGCAGTTTCTTCTGCTTGATGGGAGGTGGGGGTGAAAGATGGGCTTGGAGCCATTGGAGTTGAGCCGAGTGAAAGTTCACCAGGCAGATAAGTTGGGCTGACCAGGCAGAGTGGAGAGCATTTGCAAAGGTAGAGAGTTATGAAAAGAGATGGGGAAAGGGGGATATGGTCAGAGTGTCCTTAATGGCCTAGAGAGGACAGAAGCAACAGTCAGGTTTCTATGCTAGGGCTAGGAAGAAACAGGGTCACCTGCCTTTGGCATTTGCTGGACTTCTTCGTCAGGCAGGCAGTCTCCTGGAGAGTGTTTGGATTAGAATTGGAAGAGAATGGATAACAGAAATATCAGTAAAGAAACTGTTTATTCATTCACTCACTAAGCAAATATTTAAACTGTAGTGTCTGTGATATGCCATGAATGCTAATGGGGAATGGGGTTTAAGGATGTATAATATAGCTACCTGAATTAACAGATGCTGGGACTAGAAGGGGACACTGGGTAAAAAGAGGAGAGAAAACATAAAGGAGATATTCTGAGGCAAAATGAGCAATCATTTTGTTGCTCCTGTTGGCCCATTCCCCTTTTGACCTAGCTTTTCTTCTGTTTCCTATTTCAGTTAATGGATCATAAGCCAACAAGTTGCTCAGGCTAAAAACTTGAGGTCTATCCTTGAATCCTTCTGTGTTTTCATGCCTCCAGGGAATGGCATATGGGTTAGCAGACCAGAAAAGAGATTCAGACTAGAAATTCAGATCAGTCACCATTCACTCCATTTCAAACTGGGAGCATTTATCCAAAAAGAAGAGAACTGACCTGGAGGAGGAAATGGCAACCCACTCCAGTATTCTCTGGAGAGTCCCATGGGCAGGGGAGCCTGGCGGGCTACAGTCCATAGGGTTACAAAGAGTCGGACATGACTGAAAGTGACTTAGCACATGAGCTAAGATTTTTATAGAATTAAAAGAGAACTGAGCTCAGATTAGAAATTTGAGCGTATCAACACCTGAAGGGTGGGGAGAGTTTCAGAACTGAGGAAAATAAAGGATGAAGAAGGATGTGGAGGAAGCAGTGCCATGAAAGCCCAGGAGAAGAGACCTTCCAGAATGAGGGGGCTGCCAAATGTGCCAAGTTCAGGTGAGGATTTCACTTCTTCTGCATTTGAACCTGGGGGGATGTGTTGGTCTTGACACTAGATAAACAGACTAAATATGTTTCAAGTTGCTACTTTTCAAAATGATACTCTTAAATATGTATATTCTTTCTCTGTAAATGTATTTATCATCTTTGTGCCATATGGGAATGTAACTTTGGTCTCATGGACATTATTCCAAATATAGAGTGATATTTCCTAATCCCTGCAGTGGACTAATACAATGCAAAAATTGTATTCTATACAATGCCTTTTAATGGAAGGGCAGAATTAATGGTCTTAGTTCACAGTACTATAACTCACTCAAGTCATATAATTCAGTTAGCAAAAAGGCCAAAACCTAGACTCCTGGCTACTGACTAAATATTGTATTTTTCCCTTCTCTGATACTAAGAACCAAAAATACACACATACACACACACACGCACATGCACTCAGACACCCATGAGTAATTCAGACCACTTTAGTACACTAGAATTTCCTCATAGCAAAATCCAAAAGATGTTTTCCCCCTGTAACTTAATATTTCATTTTCTATTACTGAAGACAGACAGATGATTAGATCACTATCTTCTCAATGAGAAAATATTGGGTTGGCCAAAAAGTTCGTTTGAATTCTCCAGGCCACCACTCCCACCCCCACCACCCCGCCAACCATGCGCCAGAAGACTTTGAATTTGTGAAAGCATTCAAGTACATAAGGGCCCCATTTTTAACTTTTCGAGAAGAAAATATTGTACCAGAGTTCAGATTAGAACCTCCTTTAAATCTCTCAAAGGGTGCTGAGGTCAAGCAGTAGACCGTACCTTGACTTTCTCAAGGTGATCCTGGAGGGAGTCAATGAGAAGATCGCCCACGGGCTGCCACGATCCCTTGATCACCTCAGCCTGGCGCAGTTTGAGGTCCAGCTCGTCCGTGGCCTCCTGCAGTTCTTGGAGTCTTTCGAGGGCCTCGTCTATTTTTCTCTGCCAGTCAGCCGAGTGCAGGTTCAATTTTTCCCACTCTGTGTTGACCTCCTCAGCCTGCTTTCGTAGGAGTCGTGTGACATTCTGGGCTTTCTCCTCAGGCGGCAGCTCTAAATTGGCAAAATGACAAGGTTTTAGGCCACATTCGTTTTTGTGTGTTTTTTTTTAAAAAAAAAAAAACCTGCTGAAAAGGTCATACTGGTAAAAAGAAAGAGAAAAGTTTCACAACAGGGTAACCTTCTGATTAATGGTTCTTTTCTGCTTTGGAGTTTAGCACATCTGAAGTCGTGTCTTCCTGAGTGAATCTGTTCTACTTTATATCAGTCAGATAATCCAAGATTCATTTATGCTACTGAGTAGCAAGATGTTAGGATGCACACCACCAGCTCGAATTTACTGCAGGAAAGAAGGCTCTTAAATTGAAAATTAGCTTATAGTCTTTGTGACAATAAACGTCCTCGCAGATAATCTCTTTTGTTTGTTGTTTACTAAATGTTTCAATAAGTGATCGCTAATCTCTTTTAATGTTTATTTATGAATGTGTAAACAGATTTATGCATGGTGCTTTATGAGTCCCTTTTCTTTTTCAGCATCAAGGTTTAATTTGAATCGATTCTATTTAACCCAGAAAATATGAGACCTATCCAGACCTTGGCAGCCAGAATGGATGGGATGCTCTGTCACCACTGATCCTTCTATCAATATGTTATTACAGTTCCACATTCAATTACCTCTGGGCTCCTGGTAGAGTTTCTCTAGTCCTTCCAAAGGCTGCTCTGTCAGAAATATTCGTACAGTCTCAAGAGTACTCATGATTACAGGTTCTTTCGTTTTCAATTCCCTCTTGAAGGCCTGTGAAATGAGATGAAAAGAAATGCTGATTTGGTTTGTGGCATTCTTCTCCAAATTAATCCTGGGTGCTCAGAACTTGGTTATGAAATTCCCAGGTCAATTTCTATCTCCTTTATTTATAAATTGATAGCCATAAAATGATAAAGAAGGCTCAATGGATCTTTCTGTTAAGCAGGAAAACACTGTGTATTGTGGAGAGCATAGCAGAGCTTTCAAGATACGTCAACATCCTTTAAGATATGAGTGATTTATTTAAGTAACTTGACTGCCAAGCTTGAAACCTGGAGCTAAAGTTCTAAGACATATATTGCAAAACTCTAGCAGGGCTAATGAAACTTACGCATACCCAAAAGAATAGATATACAGATTATAATGGGAAACCTAAAACGCCACTTGGAAAAAACTTAGGTTGTACTGAAGTATACAACCAATCCTAATTCATAAACATCAGCTAATTCTGTCCAAATGCCTGACAATGAACATAAAGATGTATTAATAGTAGACTAAGTGAAACCTCAACACTTTTGAGAAATACCCGTTACATTTTCTGCTGTGACTTCTTTGAACATGGGAGAAATGTTTTGAGGTACACTGGAGGTAGATTTGTAGAAACAAGCTTCTCTTAAAGAGTGAGCCTAGAATAGATGTCTTGAGGTCATTCTAAATCAGCTATCAATTTAAGTCTCTAACTTAATCTTCTTTGATACAGGGTATTAAAAGACAACAAAATTGCACATTTTCTGCCTTCAAGAAGTTTCTGAACCAAAAGAAGGGAGAAAACAAATACACTAGAAACAACGAAAACACTAAAATTCATACCTAACCAAGTGCTAAGGGTTGTGAGACATCCTGTGAGGCTAGGATAAATTCAGATACTCTGAAACCATTGAAGTAGCTATTGACCCATATTCCGCAATCTCAGAAGGGAAATTGTTAATGAAAATATTAAATATCACATAAATGCTAAAAGATCAGCGTCAAAACAACAGTAATAATAGTCATCCTGATCTGCTGCTGCTGCTCCTACTAAGTTGCTTCAGTTGTGTCCAACTCTTCGTGATCCCAGGGACTGTAGCCTACCAGGCTCCTCCGTCCATGGGATTTTCCAGGCAAGAACACTGGAGTGGGGTGCCATTTCCTTCTCCAAGTCATTCTGATCTAGAACTTAATTATTCATATCTTGTTTCAATTCTACCTTATTTTTAGAAAGGTTGCCTATTGAATTTAAACCCTGTTTTGTTTCTGAGAGAAAACTTAGCAATATCTTTAAATTTCAGGTATATCATGTTTTAAGAGTACTCTACAAGTACACTGTGTGACACATTTATAAAGAAAAGCCTAATGGTATTTGCCATTTAAAGAAATCCTGAGTCTGATACTTTGCAAAAGGATCTATCTTTCAATGTTATTTACAGTTGAGCAGAGAGAGGCAAGGTTTTTGAGCCAAAGTAATGAAATTTTATAAGTGCAAGAGTAGGATTCAGCCTGTAGATAGGGATGCAACTTCTGTAGAGTTGGATATTCTTGCACCCTTGAAATCATACCGAGTGGGTGGGTTATTTGTCCTGCTTACATGTAAATTTTCTCTCTGATATTTCATTTGTAATCTGTTTGTGAATCTGCACACAGACATGTTTTTGTGTGCATATGTGTATATAGTTCTTGTATTCCTGCATTTTTATCAAATATCTAATTTTTCCAAATTCAAGATAATTATTACTTTACTTTGTCTCTCCAGTTGGACTTGACAATAGGAAGGTTATACTGACATTACCAATGATAAAAATAATAATATCTCCCTTTATTGAACTGCTATGTGTCAGTGGTTATACTGGAGACTAGAAATACAGAGTTGAATGCAAAACAGCCCTTCCTAGGGAGGAACTTAGAGTAAATAGTGGAAGATTTGATTACATAAATAATTTCAACACAATGTGGAAAGTGCTATAGGCTTGCACAATATGGGAAAGGAAATTGGGAAAGGCTTCCTGGAGAAGATAGTATTCATGAAGAATTCTAAAGCAGGAACATGAGTCAGCAAGGGAAAAGTAGGTTGGAGGAAGAGGAAAGAAGACGAAAATGCATGTATGAAGACAGAGGGTAACTCAGTGTGCCAGTGCAGTTCTCTCAAGTAGGTGAGCATTTGTAGAAGATCAAGTACAAGAAGGAGACATGTCCACAGATGAACCAGGGTACTGTTCTCAACTCAAACTAATTAGACCTTTAAGTCAGGGTTTGAACCTCAACCTCCGACCATATACAAAGTCTAGATGTTGTCTTGTAGGTAATCAGGAGCCTTTGAAGGGATTTAAGCAGGAAGTGGCGTGGGCAGATATGCATTTCAAATCAATTCTTTGGACATTAGTACAGAGTATATATTTGAGAAGGACAGAAATGGAGTCAGAGAAAATAGGAGGCAATTGAAAGAATTCACTGAAAGCTTATGAGGATCTGATCCAGGGAAATGGTATCAGGAAGAAAACAAACAAACAAACAGAGTAGGGAAATGTTTAAGAGAGTAGAGATGTGGGAATTTGGTGACCAAATTGATGCTAAAGAAGAGGAAAAAGAGCAAGGGTGAACTCCTAGTTTCTAGGTTGGGTAGAGGAGGGAATGCTGGGTGCAATTCAACTAAACATGAGGAAATAAACTCTCCTGGATTTCTCAGGACACCTATAAAAAGTTCTAGCCACATGAACACCTTCCCATACCATGAGAATTAGATCTGTAATCATTTGTCTGATTAATTTTACCAATCCAAGAAGGCCAATTGGTTATAGCCCAGAGTAGTTCTCTAGGTTAAGCCGCAAGGTGTCAGAAAGACTAGAATGGCTATCTCTGTGGGCATTTACATTTCAAAACTATAAAGCCCAGACTTTGGAGACATTTCTAGGTTGTAGAATCTGAGATGCATGGGGCTACCTGGCTCCCAGAGAAGCTGGAATTAGGACTCAGAGCCATTAGTTTTCCAAGGAGACCCTTTCAGAGGGAGAAGGGGACAACTGCCTCCTTCTCCTTTATAAGCAGAGAAAAATCATTTTTTCCTGGGTCAGTCACTCACACAGGAAAATTTTCATCAGATCTCACTATGTCTCCTTAGGGGTAAGGCTTGAACAAAGGGTAGAAGGTAGTGATGATATTTACTGGAAGTTGATTAAAGGAAATTGGCCTCTGGTCTAGAACACCTTATGTGCACATTCAGGATAAAAATTAATAAAGATGAATATGAAAACTCCAATACTCCTATGAGGGGGGTCTGTTGGGCAACAGAGTAAGGGGACGTGATACCCTCAGCTTGGAGATATAACATTCATTCCAGCAGGAAACAAGTTTTGAATGCCATGTTTAGAGAGAAGAAATGAGATATAAGAGTCATTCTCTCACTAAGTTAATATACACTAAGGGTCTAGGACGATGCTTATAGGCAAGCAATAAAATTACATCAGGGGATGAGATTACTCAGTGGAGTGAACTGAAAAGAAAATTCTGGAGAACATACACAAAAATTTAGTGAGCAGACAGAGAAATTGCATCCTATGAAAAGCTGAAAAGGATTGGATAGGCATAAAGATTGGGGGAAAGAAGGACTGTAAAGCTGTTCAAGACAGTGAAGAGTTTGAGAGGAATAAAGTGGCCAAGAGTGTCCAATCATGACAAAGAAGTAAAGCAAGATCAGCACTGAAAACTGTTCATGAGACTTGGTGAGAACAATTTCAGTGGAGGCAGTAGCTTTGGAAATAGTTCAGCTGAGGAGCAAGTGAGAGAAGAAAGAGAAGGTATTTCAAATGACAACTATTTGCCTACTTTTTTTTTTTTCCTGAGAGGGAGAAGATGACAGGACAGAGATGATCACAAGGTAGAGAGAGATACATTCTTTTTAGGATAGTGGTGGTTTGAACACAGACGGAAAGTTGGATAATCAACCATCCTGGTCTGCCAGGAACTAAGGACCAGGAACCTTTGATGCTGAAACCAGGACAGCATCAGGCAAATCAGGACAGTTGGTCAACACAGTAGAGAGAGAGATATTAAAGACCTCAGGGCAAAGTGGAAATAATTGTTGGGGCAGGGTCTGTCAAATAAGGAAACAGATTTTAATGGTCCCACTAAACTGAAAAAGCTCAAGACACTGTTTGATGATGCGATTCCATTGTTAAAACTGAACAGCCCTGTGATGACCTGGAAGAGTGGAATTGGAGGGTAGGGTGGGAGGGAGGCTCAAGAGGAAAGGGATATGTATATACATATAACCGATTCACTTCATCATACAGCAGAAACTAACACCACATTGTAAAGCAATTATACTTCAAAATAAAATTAAAAAACTGAACAGCAAATAATTCAAGGCTGAGGACCACCCATCCATTGTGAGAGAACACTTGTTTGCCCCTTGAGTTGTTGGCAACAGCTTAGCTCCACCACAGCTGCACAGTTTATTTCTAAATATGAGTCACTAAGGATTAAAATAAATCTAAAGAAACGACAAAGGAAGTTCTGTCATTACAAACACATAAGCACTATGATTTTCACATTGGTGCCAGAAATTAAGAAAAGAAAGTAGATGGAAGAAAGAACAGTTAAGTGACTGAAACTTGAGAATTTAAGAAGATTTAGACTCCACACACACATAAAAGTGTAAAAACTCCAGAAAAAAAGGGAGAGAAAAAAAAAAAACTATAAAGAGCAATGTCATATTAAACATGGTTATATGAAAGGTGCTCTTCCATTTATTCATGTAACACATTTTGAGCACCTACTATGTACCAGACACTGTTCTAGGCAATGGACATCATTGATTCTTATAGCATGGAGTTTAAAAGAGATAAGCTCAGGTAGAAAAATAATAACAAGACAACAACAGCAAAAAAAAAAAAATCCTCATGAAGATATTGCATTAAAATGATGAAAAATAGATTTTTCAATATCTGATCAATTTACCCCAGACTCCATGTTATAACAGTTAACTTCATTTGGAAAGTAAGGAAAATGGAGCCATTTTAAAACAACAACAACATTCAATACCAAGAGTGTTAACTCTTCGATAGTGTGTTGTTTCACAAAAAAATAAAGTAGATTTGAATGACACTGGGGAAAATACATACTTATATACAGTACTGATTTTGTCTTATGGATTATAATTAATATTTTAAATCAGGTATGTTGGTTCATTCATTCGCTGATATGAAAAAGCTACCAGACATAAAGCCCTTCTCCCTTACACATACAAAATGTATCTTTACATTATTTAGATGTCAATATTCAACTGATATGGTATTTACTTCCTGAATCTTTTGAACATATGAAACTATCTGCTTTAAAACCCTCCATTTCCCCCATACCTCCTTTCTTCTCTTTTTGAGAGAGCCAGGCCCAAGGGTCTAAAATAGTGATGTGGAAGAACTGGAAGCAACTACAAAACATTTCAAGTAACTTTGTGAAAAGAAAATAATCTTCTGTCTCACAAATGAGAAAAAGGCCTACTAAATTGATATTTTTCCTTTAGCTTCTTGAAGTTCAGAAAATAAACTTATAGGAATTGTGCTACAAAATTACAGTAGCAGCAAATCCCAAGGTACATCCATTTTATTGCAAAGGTTAAATCATCTGATGGATAGTATTTATACCTCATAAATACTAACCAACTGGGTGACTTGACTGCTTGCTGATTGATTCATTCATTCACAAATATTTATTTTGAATCTATTACATATAAGGTAGGGCAGAAATAGAGACCTGATCTTTGTCCTTAAGGAGTCAATAGTTTGGTTGAGTAAGTATGTTTGTATAAAAGCATATTTTTATTTAATTAATGTTTTACCATTGTGAAGCAAAGTACAGATAAGTTAGGCTTTTACCTAAAGCCATCTGTTCATCAGTCACTTAGGATCCAAATTTTGAAATTCTTACGCCAGTCTGAAAGTGACTAATAACAAGAAAACCAGTTTCCTAAATTACAAAAAGTGTGGAAGACACAGAAGTGGAAAATCCTAATTACAGTGAGGCAAATGAAAAAGTTAAAAAAACCTGAAAGTAATAGAGAAGAACCAAGCTGTTGATTATTCATCTTAAGCCAGGCTGGAAGTCAGAACAAAAAAAATAAAAGTTCCTTGAATTACAGAATATTTGAAAGCCACAAAGGTGGAAAATCCTAATGACTGTGAAGCAAATCAGAAATAAAAAACCTGGAAGTGAGAGAAAAGAACCAAGTCACTGATTCTTTTTTTTTCTGCCTGTCCTATTTGTGGGGAAAAAATTAGGGTGAATATGACCAAACAACTTAATAATACATAAATAGGAGTAGCTTAGAACCATGTCGGGGTGGGGGGCAGTGAAGGGTGAGATACTGATTTGCCTGATAGAAATCAGAGAAGAGTGATATAGGACGAGAATGTGGGCACAGGTACAGGCATTACAGAGAGAAAAGCTATGTTGCTGTCACTTATAAAGCCAGGGGCCTATTACTAAGGATGTAAGTAAAAGCTCTTGCATTTCAAAACAAATCTCTTTCAACCAGGTACACTGTACAGTTTCCCCGGAGCTGAATTTTATCTATATTCCCACTGAAGTGCCATCTGTATTGGTGTCATTTGGACTGGCAATCTGAAGGAATGACTATATGTTATTTCCACATTTGTTAGCAAAACTTCACAGAACCATCCTGAGAGGCAGGCTAAAGTGGTGACAAGTTCACTGTCCTGGGTAGCAGGACATAAGCTGAAGTCTGGGCTGGGCCCAAACTTGGTTGCATGATCTCAAAAAGGTCATAAAATCTTCCCAAGCCTTCCCGTTCTCATTGGTAACATGTAGAGGTTTGCTAAGTATCTTACCTAAGTTCTAACATCCATTTCTAATATTCCATAGTCAACATGTATAGATCATTCATTGGTCCCAGGCCTGTTACGTGGCGGCACTTTGAGACGGTCTCCCTAAGGCATCGTTCCTGATATTAAGATTAGAGAAACAGCTTGGCACCTAATAGATACTCAATAAATACAGTTGAATACATAATGGAACACTCAGGTAGAAAAACCAAGTGTGTTATATGGAGGCCAGTTGGATTGAGATGCAGACGATGTGAGAGTGAAAGCCTCGTTTTATGAATTAGGAGAGAAAAAAAATAATGCTGTCAATTGGGAAAAACTGAGAGATCCGTTTCTGGGTCCACTCTTAGTTTCCAGCTGTAAAGTTGAGAGTAATCTGTGAGTTACTAGGTGGATTTTCCTTGAAAGGAGGCCCTATTAGCCCTGCCTTCTTAATCCAGGTGATTTCTTCTCTAAAGGAGATACTGACGTCCACCCATTTGCAAGTTCCATTATTTGAATGGCTGGCTGGGGCTTTTCTCTAGCCTGTGTTGGCTAGATGAAAGGACCTACAGACTTAAAAAGTATAAGTGATCCAACGGTGGTGCTTCTTCAACAAATGGTTACTGACTGGGCACAGGACAAGTACAGCAACACCGTCATACTCACAGATTGATTAGTATCTTAGTTTTGTCATATCATGTTGTTTGTTTCCACATTATTTTTACCTTATCTGTATGCCTATGTTGGTTTTACTCCTGACAAGAACGTTGCTGAATACATTCTGTTACCGTAACGACCTTTCTCATTTTTAAGAGCCAGCCAATTTATTGAGTCTCGAGCACATTAGAAATATTGTAAGTACTAAACACTGATTTAGGGGCAATCATTGTCCAATTAATCTGAAATGAAGATCACGCAAGAAGGCAAGATCCAAATGTGGTTCACTGAAGTAGCAGAGATTCTGCTTCTAAGACTGTAAGACAAATTCATAGGGATTTTTGGAAGAAGGAGATTTGCCAGAAGTGGCAACAGAGCCCAAACCCCCAGAAAGACAAAGGATTCACTTAATACTCATTCACGATACTTTGTATTAGAGAAGTTATGAAAATGGGACAGATGAGCTATCAAGGAAAGCTCATAGTCACCTTTATATTTTTATTGTGGTAGAAACATGTAACAAGAGATACTCCTTCACAAAGTCTGAAGTGCGTGATTCAGGAGTGTTACGTATAGGCATTAGGGCACACAGTAGATCTCTCAAACTTACTCATTTTGCATACCTGAAAGCTTCTACTTGATGAAGAACTCCACATTTTCCCCTCTCTCCAGGCCCTGGAAACCACCCTTCTCTTGGCTTCTGAGTTTGACTACATATCATCTTTAAACCAGATAAAAAAGTTTATCTTATTTTCACTCTACTTCTGCAGAAAATTGAACCCAAGGGATTATAGTATCAGATACATGTAGCCATTGTTTCTGGTAAATTTAAGTATTGTTTCAGATAGTTAACAACCTGAACAAAAATACCAATTTATAAGTGACATTTAAGTCAATTTGAAGCAATTTGAAAAATAAATGGACACATTTTAAGTCTAAAATAATTTTTTAAAATATCTAATTTTAGTCAATGAAAAAAAGTTTTTTTTTGAGCGTCCTGTGGGGCAAAGTGTTTAACCAGCTCCTGTTGAGATTTACTTTTTGGAAGTCTTTTAAACACAAAGTTGTCTTCTCTGAGATTAAGGGCACGGGCTAGCTGAGACTCTAGCCTGCTTGCAGATCTCTGATACTGAGGAAGAATAGTTTAGTGCCCACGTAGCATCTTGCACAGCTGTCTGACTCTCAATCCTAAGGCTGAGCTGCTTCCAACAACCACTGGGGAAGTCACTTCCACAGACGATAATGCTGTTAAACTCCCAGTCAACCTTGAAAAATCACTGCTGAAAATTCAGTCTGCTCCCAGGGTCATTTAAAGAATTAGGTATTAGGTTGGTGAGCCTAAACCCTAAATTTTGGACAGTCTTTCTGAAGCAATAGTGCAGATAAATGGATTATCAGAAAACCCTGTGAAAAATTAATTAATATCCCTTCTCAAGAGGCTTAGCCAAAATTTGAGATTGTCAAGTGTGAGTGGTGACTAATTTCTGAATCACACAATTTGTTTCTGTCTATCAACATGATCCAGAAATGGAACTTCACATACACACTCTCCCCTCATCCATGATCATTTTGAAGTCTTTCCAATTTCCATAAATGGCACCATCATTTCCCCATTTGTTCAAACCAGAGACTTCAGAGTCATCCTTGACTCTGCCTTCTCTCACATTCCACATCCCATCTATCTTAAGTTCTATCAGCTCTACTTTCAAACTGTATCTTGGGTCATATAATTTTTCATCATATCTATCATTTCCATTCCAGTCCAAGTGATCATTATCTCCTTCCTAAATGACTTCAACACCCTCCTAATCTTTCTCCCTGCTTTCTGTTTTGCTCCTCCTACCATCATTTCCCCACACAGCAGCCAGTATCCATTTCTGAACACATTAATCAGATCACATCATTCCTGCCTGTAGTCTTCCAGTAATGGCTCAATATACACAAAATAAAATCCACCTCCCAACTAGGGCTGAAAAGGCCATTCATTATCTGGTCTTTGCTTCTCTCTATAACCTACCACTAGCCCATCCTGCTATTCCTTGAATACACCAAATCTGTTTTTATACCTTCACATTTGCACTTGTTGCTCCTTTGGCCTAGAATATCCTTCACTCAAGGTCTTTGCTTGGCTCACTCACACACAGAACCCTTAGCTCAACTAATAGTCTCTTTAGGTAGGCCACTACCTCTCAGTCTTTCTCTAGCCTTATTTTTAAATTTTATTTTCATAAAACTGATCTGATACGATTTTATTTTTGTTTAATTTTCTTTTTTTTGGCTCTACTGTGTGGCTTGCAAGATCTTAGCTCCTTGACCAGGGATCGAGCCCCAGCAGTGAGAGGGCTGAGTCCTAATCACTGGATCACCAGGGAGTTCCCCTGACATCATTTTATATATTAATGTATTGGCTTACTATGTGTTTCCCTCATTAAAGTTTGAATGTCTGTGGAGGCAGAGTCTCATTTTGTTCACTATTGCACTTTCAGCCTCCAGCACAGAGTAGGTGCTCAATAATTATTGAAAGACTCAATAAATTCTAGGAGTCTGAGTTATGGTAGAGTTTTTCCTAAAATAATTTTTTTGAGGGAAATGGAAGAACACAAAAAGATCAGGGGCTTATCTGTGATTAAATGAAAGTGTGTAAAAATTCTTGGTAAAGGCAAAGTACTACATGAATATTATTTTAAGAGTATTTGTCAAAATATCAAAATATTTTGACATGGTTATAAAGAGGACTGTGGTCGAGAAGTCAATGTGTAAACTATTCATAGTTTTCCTTATTATAGTCATTAAACAAAAGTAGCAAATCCTAGATGACTCTGTTCTTAAGTTCTGATGATAAAGCTAGTTTTCAGAAGACTTCTTCAAATGGCTAGAAATGTAGTTCTAAAAATAATTGAAAATCTTTTCTATTCAGCATTCCTAAATATGACTGCATAAAATACCAAACTTACACAAAAGCAGCTTTTACTCCATTAGTGATGATGAACAGATCAAAAAGATGTTATTTCCTCCAGCCTAGTCAAGCAGACATCTTAGACTAGATAACTAACAGTGAACTTGGGTAGGGGATCAAAACTTGTTTAGAAATCCCAAGAGGCCAGGTCAATGAATGCTAGAATGACTCACTGTATCACAACCTTTTTTGTTGTTGTTTTTCAGAGGTGACAGGGAACAATGGATTTATTTGGTAACACAAAGCTGACTTGAATCTTAATGTCCATGAATGGCATCTAAAGACATTTTCTATGTCTGTGAAAAGACGAGACAGGGAACTCATAGAGCTAACACACATGCTAAAATGCACCCAAAGGAAGCAGGCTGGTATTGATAACAGAATTGCTTAAATAAATGTATAACCTACAATGTGATCTCAGGAAAATTTTATTGAATTACTCAACCTCTCCCTCACTTTGTGGTGACTTCCGAGGAGATTGAATGCGCATAATATATGAGCTGACAAATGAACAAGTCCACTACTTTACTCAAGACTTTTCACTTGTCAACAGCATCCATGCAATACTGGCTTTCTGTCCCCTGTTTTCATAATGTATGTATTGATTACTTCTATCTAAATCTTAACTAGAAAATCTCAGGAAGCTTTGGAGGTGTCCTGATGGTCTCTAGAGAAGGAATTAGAGAGGTTTTTAAGTTGCAAGATGAAAACCGAATGACAAACAATTTCATTAGTAAAAATGCAAACAAAACGTTATTACCTACAGTGTTCTTATAATCAAGGCCTAATTTCCATTTCAATTTGGGGTGGGATGAAGAGCATTAACTAAGCTCATGGTTTTATTGCAGTTCTCCTTAGAAATCTCCCACTATGATTCGCTCCTTTAAAACTCTCTCTAGGTTAATCACAGAAGTAGACAAGTAATAAATATCACTTTAGTGACTGCTCAAGTAAAACAAAGGAAGTCAGTTTTAAAAATATATCTGGACCAGAATAATACACACTAATTGAAAACGCGTCAGTCTAGTGAGGCAAGTAATGAGGAACCGTAAAAGCCAGGATAATATATGCAAAAGATATAAAAACTGGTCAGTTTATATTTGCTAGGGCACATTTGAGCTTTAATTATTTATAACACTTCACTGCATATGGAGCATTATTTTATTAATTAGTCTTCAGAGTTATCCAGTTGCAGTTGTTATGCTGCCCAACTGGTTTGGGGAACACAGATCTACTCCCAAGGGTGTAAAAACCTGCTCTGGGGAGTGAGACCGCAGTTCCCAAAAATCTGCGTGGACTCTCTTAGACTTTTACCGATAGGAAAACTGTATACTCTTCAATCAGTGTCATTGAGATTGACTATGTATTTTTGCTTTAAGTAAAGAGTACAGTTCAGTTCAGTTGCTCAGTTGTGTCCAATTCTTTGTGACCCCATGGACTGCAGACATATGATATTTTGCTATAAATTTCATCATTAATCTGCAATGATTTACTAAGAAAAGATAAATTACCTCTTTTATAAGTATTCTGATCTATAGAAAAAAGTGGAATATTTTTAATTACTATTTATACTTTTGCCATTTTAACGGGATTTGTATTCCCATAAAAGAGAAACAGCATTAATAATTTCTAATAAATAGCAGGTGATGTTTTTTTAAAAAGTGACACACCAAATATATGGTGAGCAAGTTTACAATAAGAAGTGAGCCATCTTAAAAAAAAAAAGAAGCGAAACTTCTTGATACTAAAACATTTTATATAAACAGTATTTGGAGCGAGAAACCCTTCAAGAGCACAACATTTTCTAAAAAGGCTACAGAACAAAATCAGTTCAAGACCAGATCTTGACAGAATTTTGTAATGACTGCATTCCCTTTACCTCCTCCTAACTGGGTGCAGAAGCTCTGATAGAGAGACCTGGTTTCAAGGATTTTTCCTTTGTTCTTTTTGTCCCCAGGCAGTGAGAGCATCACAAACCAGATAGCAATTCCACAACAACCAGAAAAGGGCTACTGCTTAAGTGAGAGGAAGCAAGGTGCTAAATTGTTTTCTCATCAACACTTAGGAGTGATGATGTTCTTTGAGGGAGTGCTTTGTGACATGGATTTTTCTTAAGGATACAAAGAGAATTTCATGAAAACATTGGACCAGAACCCGAGGAAAATCAGTGGGCATCAAAGTAGCTTTACACACTATGAAAAGATGCTTACTTGGGAGTAAACAAAAATCCTGCAAGTGAGGAAGGAACATCACTCTTGATTCTTTATCTCCCTGCCCTGGATCTCAGGAGGACAGAGAATGAAGACGAGATTAGTTCATTGGCTGTTCTCTTCCCTTCCTGCCTCTTTATCTTATTTCCTTAATTCCTTGGTTCCTTTATCTATTCAGTATCTATCATGTGCTAGACACTTTAGAAGGTGCTAGGGATAAAAATGACAACCCTCTTCCAAAAAGAAAGCTTCTTGGAGCACAAGGTTTAGTGAACGTGGTTGACATTAATCAAAAAGTCACACATAGGCACGATGACAAGTAATGTTACATCATAGAAAGAAAAGTATGGTGTTATGAAGACATAAAGGGAGATCTAGTCAAATGTGAGCATTGGAAAAAAGCTTGCTTCATGTCTAAGCTAAGATGTAAAGGATTCTAAGACATTAGAATTTCCTAATTCTCATAATTAGGAAATTATGAGGGGTAGGTTTGGGTAGAAAGGGTTTCAGGACCAGTATATTCAAAGCCCCACCTGAGAGGAACAGAGAACTGGGAAAAGAACAAAAGCAGGTGTTATAGCTAGCATTAAGAGAGCAAGAGGAAGAGCAGTACGGAAACAGAAGGTTGGAGCAGACCAACCTTGGGGGGCTTGGGGGTCCTGCTGAGGATTTGTGGTCATTTTCCAATGGCATTGAAAAGCCACTGGGGAGTGTTAAGATGAGGACTGACATAATTCAATTTTTATTTTTACACAGATTACACAGACTGAAAATGTTGACTGCATTGTAGGGTGGTAAGAACAGATACAGAAAAGTGAGGAGACAAGGTCTCTAGAAATGGTGATGATGACACAGTAGACAGGGTCAAGAGAAGTAAACTGATCCAGTAATGTGTTAGTCTTGGAAGGCTGGAGGTTGGTGATCTTGAAAAAGTACTATGCATCAGTCTGTTCTGCTGTTGTTTGGATAGGAGAAACTAGTTAGCTAGATTCTCCAAGACTTAGGGTTTTGTAGATGACAGCAACAAGAAGATAATGAAGGAATTTAGGGTCTTGAAAGAGTTCAGTTCAGTTCAGTCACTCAGTCGTGTCCGACTCTTTGTGACCCCATGAATCGCAGCACGCCAGGCCTCCCTGTCCATCACCATCTCCCGGAGTTCACTCAGACTCACGTCCATCGAGTCCGTGATGCCATCCAGCCATCTCATCCTGGGTCGTCTCCTTCTCCTCCTGCCCTCAATCTCTCCCAGCATCAGAGTCTTTTCCAATGAGTCAACTCTTCGCATGAGGTGGCCAAAGTACTGGAGCTTCAGCTTTAGCATCATTCCTTCCAAAGAAATCCCAGGGCCGATCTCCTTCAGAATGGACTGGTTGGATCTCCTTGCAGTCCAAGGGACTCTCAAGAGTCTTCTCCAACACCACAGTTCAAAAGCATCAATTCTTCGGTGCTCAGCCTTCTTCACAGTCCAAATCTCACATCCATACACGGCCGCAGGAAAAACCATAGCCTTGACTAGACAGACCTTAGTCGGCAAAGTAATGTCTCTGCTTTTGAATACACTATCTAGGTTGGTCATAACTTTTCTTCCAAGGAGTAAGCGTCTTTTAATTTCATGGCTGCAGTCACCATCTGCAGTGATTTTTGGAGCCCAAAAAAATAAAGTCTGACACTGTTTCTACTGTTTCCCCACCTATTTCGCATGAAGTGATGGGACCGGATGCCATGATCTTCGTTTTCTGAATTTTGAGCTTTAAGCCAACTTTTTCACTCTCCACTTCCACTTTCATCAAGAGGCTTTTTAGCTCCTCTTCATTTTCTACCATAAGGGTGGTGTCATCTGCATATCTGAGGTTATTGAGATTTCTCCCGGCAATCTTGATTCCAGCTTGTGCTTCTTCCAGCCCAGGGTTTCTCATGATGTACTCGGCATAGAAGTTAAATAAGCAGGGTGACAATATACAGCCTTGATGTACTCCTTTTCCTATTTGGACCCAGTCTGTTGGTCCATGTCCAGTTCTAACTGTTGTTTCCTGACCTGCATACGGATTTCTCAAGAGGCAGGTTAGGTGGTCTGGTATTCCCATCTCTTTCAGAATTTTCCACAGTTTATTGTGATCCACACAGTCAAAGGCTTTGGCATAGTCAATAAAGCAGAAATAGATGTTTTTCTGGAACTCTCTTGCTTTTTCCATGATCCAGCAGATGTTGGCAATTTGATCTCTGGTTCCTCTGCCTTTTCTAAAACCAGCTTGAACATCAGGAAGGTCACGGTTCATGTATTGCTGAAGTCTGGCTTGGAGAATTTTGAGCATTACTTTACTAGCATGTGAGATGAGTGCAATCTTGAAAGAGTTATCAATATTTAAATGCTTGATGACTCAATCTAAGTTGGACTTGGAGGGAGACAAAGAGAAGATCAGTGGAACTAACATACAGAACCAAGAGTTATCAATAAGCTGGAAGTCCTGATACACCACAGAGAGGAAGCAGATGGGTATCTAAATAAGTATACTAACCAAGTGGGGATTAATTCACTTCAGTATGGTGGTTGTTAACCAGGACTCTACATACATCTCCCTAAAGCATATCATTGATCATCAGATTATTCAGTAAGAAGACTGAGAATGATAAGGACTAACATTTTATAATAATCAGAGAGAGTGAGGCTGTATTTACGACAAAAGGTAGGCTAGAAGGAACTGTGAAAAAAGTAAGTGGATCAAATTCCTCATCTTCAAGCTGAAAATCAAAGGAGCAATCACCATCTCACCTATGGAGGAGGCAGCTAGAATCCCAGTCTCCTGAATCCTAGTGCACCTGTCCAAGGATTCATCACCTTTGATTTCTGGAACTAGAATAAAATGATACCTTTCGTACAAATTCTGTCTCATCTCACTATATCATATAATGAATTCTACTTAAAATGCCCATCCTTCTCAGTGAACCCTCTCCACATATATACCAGAGTGTTTTAACTATATATTCAAGTGTTTAGAACATTTAAAAATATAGCTATTCTATCATTTATTGTTTAGTTGCTAAGGCATGTCTGAATGTTTGTGACCCTATGGACTGTATCCTGCCAGGCTCCTCTGTCCATTGGATTTTCCAAGCAAGAATACTGGAGTGGGTTGGCATTCTCTTTTCCCACAAAACTGCCTTAATATTCTGAATTATATGGAAGGAAATGGCTAAAGGAGAAACTGGCAGTTTTCTTGGCAATTATTTATCAACTCCTGGATCTTCTCTCGTGTTCACTTCCCTTTCTGTAATCTCCTATACCTTCTTTTCTGGAGTAATATAAACCCTTGACCTTTTTTCAAGACATGACTTTTGGCTGTGTCTTCATAGAGATCTTTCCTTTAAGTGCTGAACATACAAAAGTGGCACCATTCTATCACGTTTTTATTGCTTGATGGCACCCCACTCCAGTACTCTTGCCTGGAAAATCCCATGGACAGAGGAGCCTGGTGGGCTGCAGTGCATGGGGTTGCTAAGAGTTGGACACGACTGAGCGACTTCACTTTCACTTTTCACTTTCATGCATTGGAGAAGGAAATGGCAACCCACTCCAGTGTTCTTGCCTGGAGAATCCCAGGGACGGGGGAGCCTGGTGGGCTGCCGTCTATGGGGTCGCACAGAGTTGGACACGAATGAAGCAACTTAGCAGCAGCAGCAGTAATTTACTTGTTTTTCTATTCCCTTCTGTCCGTGCACCTTTTATTCTCATTTCAAACGCTCCTATTAGTATCTACTGTATGCCAGACACTTTGCTAGGGACTAGGGTCTTGGAGGTTCAGCACAGCCAAGTCTCTGCCTTCCTCACTCAGAGCTTAGTGGAGACAAAAATATAATGAAAAACAAAGAAAGAAACGAAACAATTGATCTTTGTTGGAGAATGCTAGTGAGCAAGTTGTTATTCTGAAGACTGAGAAAGTAGAAACATTTACCCCACCTACCCTAGATGAACCTGGGTGCCCAAATAGTGGATGAGTATCCATTTTCTCTTCAGGGAAGCACTCCAGCTAATGGGCTGGTGGCTCAGTGATAAAGAATCCATCTGCCAAGCAGGAGATGTCGATTCAATCCCTGAGTCGGGAAGATCCCCAGAGAAGGAAATGGCAACTCACTCCAGTATTCTTACATGGGAAATTCCCTGGACAGAGGAGCCTGGTAGGCCTCAGTCCATTGGGTTGCAAAAGAGTTGGACAGGACTTAGTGACTAAACAATAACCCCTGTTAATAGATGTAGACGAAATGATAGACATATGCAACTATTACATTGCAACCCATAGCCATTGATCACTAATAGCTGCCAAAGTCACACACACACAAGAGAAAACGAAGCACTATGTACCTCCTGGTGATGGGTGAATACATCGCTATCTACGAAGCAGTCTTACCAAGAAAAGTCAAGCGTGAATATAATCCAATGTGTAGAACTACACCATTCAGTAGAGCAGCTACTAGCCATATCTGAGCATTTGAAATGTGGCTAGTCTGAACTGAGCTGTGTTGTAGCCATTGTAACTGTAAATTTTTATATTGATTCCATGTTAACAATAATTATTATTCTATAGCTATGTAAGATGTTACCATTAGAGGACACAGGGTGAAATGCAAAGGGAAACTCCCTGCACTATTTCTGGAACTTAACTGTGAATCTGTAATTGCTTCAAAGTGGGGAAAAAAAAAAAAAAGGATTTCAAAGACAAATTAGCCAAACACAATGTGTGAAACTTATTTCAATGCTTGTTTAAACCAAAAACTGAACCACCCCCCCCAAACCTTTAAAACATTTAAGCCATGTATATGAGAAGTAGAAATTTGAATACTGCCTTAGTATTTGTCATGATAAAATTACTGCGATTTAAAAAGTGTTACAGTAACAATGTGGTTACCTTTTTTTTTTTTTTTGGTTTTTTATTTTTTAAAATTTAAAATCTTTAATTCTTACATGTGTTCCCAAACATGAACCCCCCCCCACCTCAAGCAAATTCTTATCTTTTAGAGATACTTTATCAAATATTCATGAATTAAATGATCTGTATCTGAGATTTGCTTTAAAATTATCAAGGACAACGTAAAGTAAGATTGGCCACGAATTGATAATTGTTGATTTTTATGGGTACGCAGGGGTTTATTACAGAATTATGTCTGCTCTAGAATATGTTTAATATTTTCCAAAATAACACTTTACAGTATCACCAAAAGACATAGGCAAATCTTTTTTTTTTTTTTTTTTTGGTACAGACATGGGCAAATCATAAATGATATTATTAATGCAGATGCTTTTGACATTTAAAATATAATAGCTTGGATTATTTCTAATTGACCTTTGGACTAGAGAAGTAAAAATGATTTCTATTAAACTTGATTTCTTTTCTTTTTTCAAACTAATCTCAGTCAAAACTAATTTGAAAATAGTAATTGAATGCTTACTATATGCAAAGCACTATGCTTAAAAATGTCCTACCCTGTGTATATCATTCTGCTTCTGAACTGCTGGGAAATCGCCTCCAATAGGTGCCTGACGGCTCAACTCATCATCTTTCAGCTGCAGCCACACCAGAAGTTCCTGAAGAGAAAGGTGCAGACGCTTCCACTGGTCAGAACTGGCTTCCAAATGGGACCTGGAAAACAACAGGAGCAAACTGCATGAGAATATCTTGAAAGATAAATGATGGTTCTAACAATCCCATTAAGGTACCTTGGTTGGTTAGTTCCATAGTGTGTAAATGTACTGTGAATTATATAGCAGCCCTCAATAAAAGGGGGCTTCTCTGGTGGCTCAGACAGTAAAGAATCTGCCTGCAATGCAGGAGACCCGGATTCAGTCCCTGGGTCAGGAAGATCCCCTGGAGAAGGAAATGGCAACCCACTCTAGTATTCTTGCCTAGGGGATCCCACGGATAGAGGAGCCTGGGGTCGCAAAGAGTCGGACACGACTGAACGACTTTCACTTCACTTCACTTCCTCAATAAAAATCTGGCTCCCTGCTTTTGAGACCAACAAAATGGGAGGCTATTTTTTGGGGCAACTTTGAGGGAAGACTGTTTAGCTATATGTTTATTTTAACATGCAGAATTCTGAGACTTCTGGCATGAAATATACACTGGAATGGATTGTTTTCCTGTAGTGTTGCAGTCAATGACTCTTAATGTCTGTGGTAGAAAAACTTGGACCCAGTAACTAATATAAAGCGCTCAGTTTTGTGTGACTCATGCTAGGACTGGAATTCTTTCTGTTTTGAGAAATGGAAAGGTCTCTCCCCATATTTTGACTTTTCCATTTCTACACCCTAGGCAGCCTCTTCCATTGACTCCTTCCATCTGGCATCTGTTCCTCTCTGCTCCTCTCCCCATATGCTCCTCCTCTGCATCTACCCTTCTTTATTCACATGCACCTGGGATTTGTCTTCACTGAGTTCCAACATTTTCCGCTTTGTTTCCTCTGTGTAAAATGTGCTGAGACAACAACAACTCATGTGGAAAAGTAAAAATCAGACATTGGCCTGCAAGCCTTCCCCCAACATGAATAATTTAGGCAAGAGGCTGAGTGCTTTACCATCAACTGTATTTAGAACATGGTAATCCATAGAAGGCATTTAAGACTATACAAATGAATGATCTGTGTTATAGAATCTGTATTTCACTTGGGGATAAGAAGCTAAATTAAGACAATAAATCATCATCCAGAAAACAAAGAAACTCAGAATGTGAGTCAAGCTGTGCCCTCAGGTGAATCAAGAATTATGCTGCATCACTTACATCTTATCAGCAATTACTAATTAATTCATAAAAATTAATGCTGCCTCTAATATACATACAGTATAGTTTCTAACGTTGCAGAGATTGAAATGCAAAGTCACCAGGAAGAAAAGCATTCCCCTTTGCCATTTCATAACTTGGCCTGATATTTCAAATACCAGTTTCCTGCTGGTCTTAGTCAAACAGAATCACCAAATAGTACCTAGGTGCTGAAATTAAATTACTCTAAACTTTCTGAGGGATAATTTGATGATACAGATATGTCTTTAAAATGTGCAAATACAACAACCCACAAGCTTAAAACTAAGGAACTTATTCTAAGAAAATAACCGGGAAAGCATGCAGAGATACAGGTAGAAATCTGTTATTTACACCATACATATGATTGATACAAAGTAGAAACAATGTAAATATTCAGTACTAGGAAAGTGCTTGCATATATATTAGCGAACTCATACGATGCAATGTTCAAATCCTGTGAATCCAGCATGATGTTCAATGTGATGATGTAGGCAAATATTCATGGACATGGAAAAGATCAGTCTGTCAGTGGTTAAGTAAGAAAGTAGGTTACAACAATGTATGTCTCTTTTTGTAACATGCTTGTGTGTGTATCCGTGTGCACATGCTTGATTGTGCATGAAAAAGATTCTGAAACAACAACTAGTTTATCCCTCATAGTTGGATTTACACGTGATGTACTCCTTCATCTTTATACTTTTCCAAATTGCCAGAATTCTCTATTGTGAGCCATATAGACATTATATTCAGGGAAAAAAAAATGAAGGTATTTTCATCAGGGAAATTAATCTGTTCAAGACTCTAAGGACATTATCATCTAAGAAATGAATCATGACATATCATAAATATCATGAATTAAATGTAACAGTGAAGACTGCATATGGCATAGAGGTCAGTTCTTTTAATGTTTCTGTTCCCTCCTCCTATTTCAGTTATCACTTGCCTAGGATAAGCTGAAATGAGAGCTCCCTATGTAAGATTGTAGCTGTTTAATGACATGTAATGACTACTGGTTAAAAGGATTCCCTAGGGTGTCTGGAATTTGCAGCTTGGGCCCCTTGGGGGTAAAGGAAGCTGTCAAGCAGGACACATTGAAAGGTAGAGACAGGCACAGTACAGACATGGAAAGGCAGTGAATGCTAAAGAAGACACTGATTAGATAAATATTTACTGAGTGCCACTCAGTCCCAATCAAGCACTGGAGTAAGGAGAGTGGAAGGTAAGGCGGGATATAAGGATGTCTAGTGCCTGGCCTCCATGTCTCTGGTGAAGGAAATAACACCTCCCTGCTCAAGGGCAGGCGGACCAAGATGAGTCTTCCAACTCCTGCTTTCTTTACATAAGGCAGTGCTACAACCCGTCCAGGATAAACGGTGCTGACCAATTATTAGCAGGTCAATGAAACCCTTTGTGTGCCTTAAGAAAGAGGCAAAAAAAAAAAAAAAAAAGCACTGAGACCCACGGAATTCTGTTCTAAAGGATCTAAGAGAAACTTCCGGGACACAGGACAGCCAAGAGAGTTAACAGAGGAACAGAAGGGCCTGGGATCCTGTGTGACACAAAGCTCTCACTTTCCTAGGTGAGGGGGCCTTCTTTAGTCATCCCTGAGGCATGGCGTTTGATCAGTTTTCCAAACATCTGATTACCTTAAGTACATATCAAATGACTTTCTGTTCCTTGCTGAAGCCTGAGGGTGAAAGGAAAGATGTGATATGTGGACAAAAACAACAAGCTTATAAAAGACAGTGGACAGTCGGTTCAGGCTGGAGAGGAGAAACCTCAGTCAGATAGTGGCTTCTGCTTTAAAACAACAGAGAGCAAATCTATAGCCATGGTTCTCAAATTTTAGTGTGCATAAGAAACACTTGAGCAGCTTGTTTAACGTACAGACTCCTAGGTTTCACCCCAAGAATTTTAGCACTTGAAATTTTTTTAATTGAAAAAAATAAAAATAAAGTCTTACTGCTGATTTACAATATGATAGCAGTTTCAGGTGTACAGCACAGTTATTTGGTATTTTTGTAGCTTATACTCCATTTTAAGCTATTACAAGGTAATGGCTATAATTCCCTATGCTATAGGCTGCTTGTCTATTTTATACATAGTAGTTTGTATCTCTTAATCCCATTCTTTTAATTTGTCCCTCCCCTCCTCCCTCTCCCTTTTGGTAACCACAAATTTGAAATCTGAAAAATAATCAAATGAATGTATATGCAAAAAAGAAACAAACTCGCAGATACTGAGTTTCTATAATTTGAACAAGGCTCTGAGCTCCAGCACCACTCTTAGAGGAAGAATTTCTTAAAGTGTTTCCTATGTGCCCTAAGCATTACTTACTGGTTTCCACATGGCAAAGGTGGAATTTGCCAGTGACATGATTTTTAAGGAGATCTAACTGTAATGAAATGCTCTGAGCTCAGAAAACATTTTCTCTGGCCATGCTAAGCCAGTGCAGTATTATCAAGACACATTTCTAATGCATTTGTTGGAAGCAGCTGCCCCATTTTTATTTTCAAGATTGTATACCAGATATTTCTAAATGATTAACCTATGTTTATATTTGGAGTTTTTCTTGAAAATGTTCCTTTGTATTTGTAATGACTGCCCCACCCCTACCCAATTTTATCATAAACTCTTAGGGTCAAAAGGAATTTTAGAGATTATTCAACCTGCTTGTTTTGCAAATGCGGGAACTGAGACACAAAGGTACAAAGACAGCTGCTGAAACACAAAACTTGAGCTGTCATATTGACATGGGAAATGGAAACTACAAACTTTCCTCATATGAGGAAATCTTTAACCTTGATGGTTTCCACCAAATGTTTTGGAGTCCCTGAGCAAAATACATTTCCTGCTAATTGGCAAACATACTCTATTTATCCCTACCTACTCAACAGAAAATTAAAGAGGATGTTTGAAGAGACACACTTAGGTTCTATGCATTTTCTATTAATCTTTATTAGTGAGGATAAGAGCTTAGGGGTTACTAGCTTTTAACAAGGCAAGTAGCAATCTTTAATAAGCAGATGATTTCTGTAATTTTTAAGGTTTAGGTAAAATGCAGAACCTTTAGGTATGCTGGGATATATAACTTGGTCTTTAAGAAACTCTTCAGTGTCAGGACTCTAAGAATTATAGGGCTGCTAAGGTGATTGTTATTTCTCTAGACACAGATATTTCAAGTGTGATTCAGTTGATGCCTAGTTTGAAATCCTTAATAAAACTTTACTCTGAAAGGCATCTATTCTTAAAGCAAAATGTGTTATATTGAATTCATTTTTCACTTTGACTTCCTTTATAAAACTAATGATATATCCCTGTATATCTTTGGTACTCTTGTGTAAAAAGATAGCATGCAGGCATACAGAAAGAAAAGGTAAGAGTGCAGAAATAATAAGGAACCACAGAAATAAAATGGGAGTTATGGGGCTTTAAATAAAGAGAATTAAGCTCAAAGAGAAGTAAATAGCTTTTTTTCCCGCTAAGAGATGAACTCCAACTTTCAAACATAATTAATATCTCAAGAATAAGGAAAAGGTCAGAGACACTCAGTGTCTAAGCAGCATTTTTCTTTCAAAGACAGAAAGACTTTGCTTTCTTTTGTCCTCCATCAGAGAAAAGACTTCTAATTATTCTAATTTCTAATACCTTGTACTTTCTAAGAGATTTCCTGCTGCTGCAGACCATACAATGTTGGGGTCCTCACCTCTCAAATGAATGCTCAAAACTTCATAAAAGGGATTATCTTTATATAATATCTACAAGTTTTTCCCCCAAGTATAAAAACCTCACATAATATAAATTTTGCTGAGATTATGTGGATGTATGTGATTCTCATAGTTAATAATATATATGATAATCTGGAAAATAAATTTAGTGGCAGATTAAATTAAAATGTCTGTACTTAATTCTTCTGTAAAAAATTCGCTTAATCACTTCTCAAATTAGTCACATTTTCAAAATTAAAAACACAAGGTTTGTCGACACAGAACATTTTAGAATGGGAAACACCTTAGCCGACACATTGCCATGCTGATGTTGGATGATGTCATCAATGACTCTGTGTGTGTGTGTGTGTGTGTGTGTGTGTGTGTGTGTGTACTTAAGTAGAAAATTTTCACTCTATTTTTCTCCCACTTAAAGCAGTTAATCTTTAGTTCAATGGCACTTAGCTATTACTCAGTATTTACTTCTCTTTCTTATATCTCTTGGACAAAATGCAATGTGATAACACATGTAGAACAGATGGCATATACTTTCTTTGAACTAAGTTATGAGATACAATTTCAGTTACGGAATTCTTTTCTCTCCAAGACATTGTATTTACTTTCTCTTATATCATACCTTTGAACTTAATCAGTTCTTTTAAACATAAGAAAACCAAGGTAAAAAGCTCAATAATTTGCCATCACAAGGAGTGACTGTAGAATTTAAAATAACAGGATTGTAGATTTGCAAGGGAACTTGAAGAGACCACCCGTGTGTCTGGTCTAACTTCCTCATTTCCATGAGAGAGAAAATTAAATTCTGAAGCATTAAAGTGATTTGCTCAAGAATACATGCTAGGTAGTAAGAGAGCCAGAGGAGAAACCACAGGGCCCAGCTGTTGGTCCAGGACCATTTCAACTCTACCTCACTAACTCATTTATAACTTGGAGTTTTGTGTTTGTCTGATTTAGCTGAAGGTAGCTAGGGTAGTCCTATGAAATAACTCAGGAATACTTCAAAGAACTTGCCACCAAGTGTAATGAGAGTAGTACAGGGAAGACCTGGTAAAAAAGCAGAGAGGGAAACCTTGATTATGGAATTCGAGACAATATTTGGAGGATGAGAGGAGAGACTGTGTTCGACGTGTGAGGACTGACAAATGGATATACTCATATGGGACAGTGAAAATATTGCTGGAGAGCAGGGAGGGGGTTAGAAAGCAGAATTTATTTGAAGCAGAGAATCCATCTTGGGCAGTAACGAAATGGCTGCTTGGTGAGGAAGGAAGTGGGAAACAGAGAAAGGACCAAAAGGGAAGGGGCTTATTAGGCATGGTTGATAGAGAGTGGAAGGTTCACTAGATTCTCGACACTAAATATAAGCTTCATGAGAGCAGTGATTTTCTTTGGTGTGTTTTGTCACTTGTGTACTCTCCATGCCTAGAAGAGGGTTTTTTACAGAGTAAATATCCAATAAATATTTGCTGAATGAACAGATAAATTAGTGAGTGAAATATGGGCACCGAGATGGAAGTTCTTGACCAGAGGGATAATAGGATAGAAACCGTGTCCAAGGAAGAATATTTTTGTAAATCTGTAATGGATGGTCTCAATGTAAAAAGACAGAGACAAATTTTTCACTACGAAATGACCTGATGAGGACTTAAATAAGAATCACAATCATAGGAAGAGAAATATAAAAATGGCCTCAGAATCTCTTATGGAACAATGAAAAATTGTAAGTTTTCATTATAACGTGTTGTAGCTTAGTTAAACCCAGGGCTGTCTTTCCAGGGCATCCTTGGAAGTTTTTTTAATTGTGGTGACTTTTCACCAGAAAATAATGCCAATGGAGGAACTGACCAGATTGGCAATGCAAGCTTTTCTGTCACTGATGGTTCTGTATCTAAGTGTTCCAGGGTTCATCTATCCTATCCCATAACCATCCCCAATTACTACCTCTACGTGCTTTTCCCAGCTGAACCCTGCCATTCAGCACAGATTGACTGATACCCTTATTTCAGCCAAGCGTCAGGAAATAAACTGAATCGCTTTAATGTGAAGAATGACTTCCTTGCTTTTTTTGTAAGTGAGTATTTATAACACATTCTGCATTATTTGAGAGGCCTACTTAAAAGCCAAAACCATTGATCTGAATATTTAAATTCTCGAACCTGCAGTACCTCAGATGAGCTAAGGTAACTGTTTTCTACTTGACTAATGACAGCAAGAATTCAACTGCAGTAGCTGGCATATGGGAAATTGCTGAGAATGAAGAGCCCATATTTTGGCTGACATGCTGTTCGCCGCTTTCAATTCTCCTTTTATTTCATCAAGTTCACATGAAGGAGAGAAAAGGCACTGGGTGATGTTCAGAACAGGTGTAGCACCTTTCTTTTTCTCTCTCGCAAGAAAAGAATAACTTTTTTTTTTCTTTATCTACCGGTATCATTCCTATCTCACGAGTTTCATTCCTTGATAATGACAGATGTTCTGAAAGTGGCCGGTGTCATTATAGACACTGACCTCTCTAAGAGATGAACCTGTAGAACGCAAATGGAGCTTCCTTATCTTTGAAAATGCCATTGCCCCTTATTGCCCACAATGACACGTCCATACAAAATTCATGGATCAAAAAGGGAGAGAAAAAGAAATGCCTTGGAAGCTGGGGTACAAAGCTGGCGGGTGAGGGTGGGACCACAGAAATACAATTATTTTTCTCCTCCCAGAAATCGGCTTCTCTGTTTCATCCTTTCACATATTACATGTTTATGTGTAAACACTAGGTGAGACTTACCTTCTTCTGCCTTTATATTCTCTGCCATAATACGATGGTTCAGAGCTCAGACTTTGGAGCCAGACCTCCCTATGTTCCAATCTTTGATCTGCCACTTACTAAGTGACCTTGGGGAAGCTATTTAGCCACTCCCTGTGTAGTGTCTTCAAATGCAAGAGAGGATAATAATAGAATGTCTCTCTTGGAGCAGCTGAGAGTGTTAAATGGGTCAACAAATCGACAGTGCCCACGACACTGCATGGTATGTGAAGCATACCGTAAGTGTTAGTTGCTACCATCATGATTATGTCAGATGAAGTGCAGACTTCTACAAGAGTGCTTTCAAATGAAGAAATTCCAGTTATATTTTTTCCTCATTATAGAAGCAAAGACACTCTACGTCCAAATTTGGGACAACTTAGAAGGACTTATTAAGAAGAAAAACAATCTCCTTCTGGTCATCTTACGACCGAGTGGTGGTAACGACTCCCAGTGTGGAGTGCGTTCCACTTCTCCTTCCCTGCAATAACAGACCTCCTCTCGACAAAGAAAGAAAAGAGAAAAGGACACAGAATACTTTTATAAAGAGACATGTATTAGGCAAAGCAACTGATTAGAAAGCAGGAAGCCTGCTGTGCAACCCCTGCACCTCCTATGTCACCCAGATGGCCCCGAGCACTTTATTTCCTCACTCTCCGTTCCTTAGCCTCCACTGAACTACTGCAAAATGGGTACAGCAAGAGTGTCACTCTGCCCTCCTTACAACAAAGCTGGGACGTATTCATTAACTTTTCAATTGTTAACACAGAAAAGGGCAAAGTGTGAAATAGGGGGGTATAGAATAGCTAAAGGCATAGTTTAGAGAGGATGTGGAAATGCAATGTGAGAGGGAACGAAAGGCAGGAAGGAGCTGTCATCTCTCCCTAGCCATGGGAGCTCTGGGGAGATTTCCTTTAAGTTGCTAACTATAACGTGTTATGGTATTTGAAGAATGTCCTCAGTAATGCATTTAGAATAATGCCAAAGAAAGAATTCCATAATAAACATACATCAGTTTTATCACTTTTTGAATCACCATGTGATAAACCAAGAGAAAATGCTATGAAATCAGGATAGCTGAGCTCCTCATTTGAATTCACTCAAATGTCTTCATATATATGTCTCCCATGGTTATAAAACAACACCATTCTGATCGCATCTGAACCCTCAGCTATCATCTCCATACGGAGCAAATAAATGATTCATTTATTAAAAATAAAGCAAGTCATTCTGAAATTGGAGGATTTACATAAACATAGAAGATAATGTGCTAGGAAAATGAGGGGAAGGTTGCCATTTTAATTTCTTTCTGGCCTATTTTCGTTTGGGATCTTTTCTTACCTGATGTTGAGAGACTTTTTCCGCAGCTCACTCCACTTGAAATTCATGTTATCCAAACGTCTTTGTAACAGGACCGCGTCATCAGAACCTTCCAGGGATCTCAGGATTTTTTGGCCATTTTCATCTAGGTTGTGATAGATATCTGTGTGAGCTTCGATTTCTCCTTGGAGGTCCTACGGGGCATCAGTGAGAAGAACACATGCAGAATTACTAAACAAAAAAGAGACCGGCTGTGACTGTGAATTTGGAGAATGGCAAAAAAAAAAAAAAAAAAAAAAAATTAGATTATTAGTTCAAAAGGCATTTTAATGGTTCAACTAACAAGAAGATATACCTGCAACTAACAAGAAGATACACCTCCAACTCTTCCTGGTGTATTATCTCTTTATGTTATTATGCAAATTCAAATTCGAAATGGGCGTCTTACTAGGTATAATAAATTTATTCCTTGAGATGAATTGGGACATAATGTATTTATAACTTTATAAATTGGGACATAATGTATTTATAACTTTATAAATTTCTTAACTTCTGTCTTCCAGTTCATGGACAAAATACACTGTTTCATGGAAGTGATAGGAAATAAAACTCCGTGATTAAGTGCACCCTGGTGCCAATCACCATATTACACTCTGAGTCAACTCACATTTTCCAAGCACATAGTACTGTGTAGAATTGACTCTAACTACAAAAGCATGGAGAGACTAATCAACAAGGTTGAACTGGTTCATAGCACCAGCACATTCATGGGATTTGATCATACGAGAGAATCCTCTTGACAATAGACATTAAATTCACCTTGGTAAGACAATCTCATACATTTATTACAGCATCACGTATTTGTAAGATTTCCCATTTAAAATCCCATCACATTTTTAGGCTCAACAGGTGGAAAAGTCCAAAGGACCTTTATAAGAGTTATAATAAGTGATGCCTTCAACCTCATTTGTCTAGACACAGATCAAGAAAATTATCATAGTAGAAGAATCTGACCTTTACATGGTATGTCTTCCTGTGTAACATTTTCAGCTTGAACCGGGGACTACAGCACTGATCCTGTTGCATAGCAATCCTGAGAAAACCCAGCGACTGAAAGAGCCCTGCTTTAAAATGCCAACTTTGCTTACATTCTGTTGACAGAATGAATTTCAGAGCACAGGCCTCACCAGTCAATAATAATAAACAGCCACTTTGTACTCCTCACTAAACGGTAGCCAGGCCTGTGGATGTGGGAGGGACCTCGCGGAGAGGAGGCCTGGAATATGCAACTGACAGTTTATATTACACAGCCAACTTTTCTTATCATTTTGCCATTATAAGCCAGAGACATTATAAATTCACTTTCTATGTGTGTTTCCCTCCTTGTTCCCAGCAGAACGGTCAAAGCCAAAGGAACATTCCTTAGAGAGCTGCTGGCTACTAGCATTCCTTTCTGCCCACACAATGAATGGAGGCTTTGTACATTATCTGACTTGCTCTGAGAGATTTGTATGCTTCTGTTCAACAACTTTAAAAATTCATTCTGAAGCTCTGAACAATTGGATTGATCTGTGTAACTAGAAAAGTACCCCCCCCCCCGCACCTTTCTAAAATTGAATTAAATTGCTCTTCTAAAGGAAGGAAGGAAAAGTGGCAGCAATAACATATACAAAATCTGAGGAACTGGCCTGTGTTTTCAGTCACAGCCTCTTA
This sequence comes from Ovis canadensis, assembly GCF_042477335.2. NCBI lineage: Eukaryota > Metazoa > Chordata > Mammalia > Artiodactyla > Bovidae > Ovis > Ovis canadensis. The sequence goes on from NC_091727.1 coordinate 32,046,587, forward strand.
GATACAGGATTTTGAATGTTTTAGGGGTCAGGTAGATTGAAGATGAATGACCCCTGTCACGGTTTTGGGCAGCCAAAATATCACTCATGGACTCTAAGAATTGTCTCATTCCCTTCGACTGGAAGGCAGGAGGGGAATGTGGAAAAATCATGTCTGAATTTGAAAGAATAGAAATACTAAAACAGATCGAGGAACATCTATCTTTATCCCATCAAAAACAGGCTTGTTCCGGAAGGAAATAGCCTGATTTTGAAACTAGCTGATGTGGTAGAAAACTAGTATTGGGCTTCTTGCTGAACGGAGTGTGATCAAATATACATGCAATTTACATTTGTGTACCTACATGGGAAAACACGCCCTGCTGAATATGCCACTTCTTCAGTGAAAGAGCAAAGTGAGGTTAACATATCTAAATAATTCAGGACTAAAACCCAAACAGATTCAAGTTCTCAAGATAATGCCCCCACTTTTCTCTTTTACTTTACTCTTCTTGTTGTATTTGATTTGTTTGCTACCTAAAACTGTGCCTCAGAGCATACACTTAAGGAATTAAGATCAAACCTCTTGTTGTCAACAAATGAAGATATTTTGACTGATACAATCAGCTTTCTACATTAGCATGCATATAAATGATAGTACATTTGAATTTTTACATCCTGCATTTAGAGCAGAGACCCAGGCTCAACCAATAGTTCCTTAGAGATTATGTGTATTGTGAAGTCATCAAGATTTTGCTGAATGAATGAGAGGTCTTCCCAAGCACAAATAGGATGGTGATGCATGGGTCTGCTAATTTTCATCTTTGCCATTTATACTGCCCTGAATTTAAACATTTGTGTTGTATCATCAAGAAAGAAATGAATATAAAATGGATAAAAGCAGTATTTGTTGAGGACCAGTTATTTGTCTAGCCATAGCACTGTGGGAAATATAAGAGGAAGGCAAAAGACAGTTATCCTTGTACTTTTTCTAGAATCTAGTGTGCACTTTTTCTTTAACTCATTCATATTACTAACTACACATTGAGAATTCCCTGCCAAACCACATAGATACTCAGATTAAAATTTCTTCCCTTGGCGATTCAGAAGTAGTTTAAGGAAAGTCCTAACATTGGCAAGAAAGTAACTCAACTCAGTATTACTTCTCTAATTCATGATGGTGGTTTTGAGCAACAAATGTCACATGTATAGTAAGAGAGCTTTACAGTTTACAATGCAGTTACAAATGTATCGCTTTAGTTATTCCTACTCCTTGCCCTGTGAAGTACATGGTATTTTCTCTGTTTTACAGATGAGAGCACTGAGGCTCAACAATGTGTAACTGACTTGCCAAAAGTGTTAAATGTGGTCAAGGGATGCAGTTCTTTTGATTCTGCAAGATCGTAGGCTGTCTACACACCATTTGCGATAAGCACTGGCTATAACGAACAGTGGTTATTTATTCAAGCTGAACAAGGTTACTGCTAACAAGGAGAAGAAAACAACTATTGAGGCAAGAGCATACGGAAACACAGCATTGCTGATTTTGATTAAAATTTACCCACACGGATCGATTTGTTCAAAATGAAAAATGGAAACCCGACTACCCTTTTCACTTTGCGATTGGGCATCTGGGACCACCTGTGAGCAAAACTTCTTTGCATGGAGGTTTCCTTACTACAAAATACCCTTGCTGACAGAACAGAAATTCTCTCAGCATTACTTCATTCCTTTGTCTAAAGGAACCATATGAACATCACATGTAATGAGGTGACATTACAGCGTGGACACAGTTTGGCCATGTTCTTTTGGGTTGGTGGACTGGTAGGGATTCTGTCAAGCTACAGGACCCAGGTTGGTTGCTTGGCCATGGAGATGAGTATCCGTGGGGACCAGAAGGTTTCTTTAGGAAGTTGGCATGCTGGAGTGGAGATTTTTCAGTGCAATCAGGCAGCAAGAGTCCTAGGCAGGGAGGGAGACATCCACAGGGAAAGTAGGAAGGCACTTGCTCACACTAGCACAAAATTACCACCATGGCATTTATCTTAAGATGAACCTTTAGACTCAGGGACCCCAGAAAAACAGGAAGTTGGGATGCAGAGTCAAGTGGACTTCTCAGAGGAGACCCAACCTGGGCAAAAAGTAATTTCCACAGATTTTTTTAAGGAGTTTTATTTCACTCCTGCCTTAACAAGAAAACATCCCTCAAGCCTTAGTTGCTACATTCAATGTAAGTTTTCTCTTCTTTTTGTGATTGTATTCTTTAGGGAGAACAAGAACTAATGAACAGGGCGGGGGGGAGGGGGTGGGAAACGGGTTTGTTATATAACAACAGAGGCCAAGCAACAACATATATAATAAGACTTCCTTTACGGCAGACACTGTCCAAAGTACTGTATATACATGAGCTCATTTAATCCTCTCAGTAACTCTCTAGGGTAGGCATTATGAATATCTTCTCTTTACACATAAGAGAATGAAATTACAGAGAGATTCCGTAAAAAATGCACAAGGTCACACAGCTAATAAACCATGCAGAGATTTTTCAAACCCTGGCCGTCGGACTCCAGGGACTGGACTCGTACCCACTAGGCTCTATTGCCTCTAACTTTTCTCCTATTAATTAAAAAGGTTTCCTATTAATTTTTCCTAGTAATAATACTCTTGCCCAAATTACAGCAATTCCAGCACTACCATTAGACGAGGTAGACTAACGCTGTTTTCTGTATTCCAAGAGTGATTTTACAGTTTTATTAATATGGAGACTGTTAAACACATCTGAGGCAGTGGACAGATATATCCAATTCAACAAGAGAGAGCATAAAATAACTGAGAAGATGGGTGCCACTGCAAAAAGAATATGTAACCCCTCTCCTCCGAAAGAAACCTTTAGTCTAAAGTTATGTATAATTATGGAGCAAATTTCAACAGTGAATATCAAGGAAGTTTGGATATGAGACAAGTAATACGCTTACTGGAGGGCAGTTTTAGAAGTAAGGAGTATTGTGTTTCCTGGGAGCATTTTCAAATCTCACCGCTCCTTCTTTTCTGAGCATCTAGCCTCCTTCTGTCATAAGTCGCCTTTCTTAGCCTCCAGGGAAAACTGACGGGAACGTGCACAGACATAGCTTTAGTCTCTTCCTCCTCTTTTCATTAACAGTTGCATAAGTTTAAAGACTCTTCTATCTCCCTGGCTTCACCAAATATTAAATAACAATACCTTACCTGCTGGGTTGAGTATTATATGGAATAATTTTGGTAATATACTTTGAACATCGTCCAGACCCAATAAGCCTTTAATGTGTGCCGTGTGCTCAGCTGCTCAGTCGTGTCCAACTCTTTGCAATCCCATGGACTGGAACCCGCCAGACTCCTCTGTCCATGGGATTCTCCAGGCAAAAATACTGGAGTGGGCTGCCATTTACTACTCCATAAGCCTTTAATAAGGACGATGTAATGATTTCTTATGAGAATCAATGTGGGGGAAAGGGGGATGGAAATAGACTTTACAAAGTCATGGAACTTCGTTTGAGCCTTGAAGGATGGAGAAGGAAGAGAAGGGTGAAGGGAAGAGGAAGAGGGTATTTGGTGAGAAAAGCCTGGAAAGGGCAGAAATGTGGGAAGGAGTTTGGGTTATGAGCTAGTACAACAAATTCCATGACCTGATTGCAACAGACAATGAGTTCTAAGAAGAACCAGGTGGAATGGAGTCAAGGTCCTTAAACTAAGCAGGATAAAGACATTCTTTCAAGAAGCCAGTAAGAATAGAGTTTCATAAAGAAAATAAAGGACAAATATGAGATTATTAAATATTAAATTTGTATGATTTTGTTCAAAAAGTAGAATGATCCAGGGTGATCTTAAGTAGTAAGACAACCAGGGAAGAATATGAAAAGTTATAAAAGTTTTATTAGAAGAAAAATAAAGAAGGACAATGCCAAGAATTAGTTACTGCTACACCCTTCTTTTTATTATCCAAACAAATGGTTATGATACTATTCTGAAACACCAGGTAATAGATTCCACATATTCTCTTTCCTATGTGTATGGTATTATTTGTGTCTAGAAAAGAACTCAGCAAATGATAATCTTCTTATCTTGAATATAACTGAGAAGCAATAAAACAAAAACAACAAAAAGATATAGGAAGAGTAAGTGACCAAATCTCCCTAAAAAATTCATTGCAGACACACCATCTCTAATCTTTTCTGAAAGCAATTAGTATGTGAATAATGATAAGGTCATTAGTTCTCTTTACCGGTAATTTTTGCCTAATTCAAATAAGTTTGATAGGAAAAGAAAGGGTGATGATCTGATTTCCAAGAACTTAAAAGGTCAGAATCAGAAGATCCAAAATAGGAGGGAAGTTATCCTTAAGGGCTAAACAGAGAGCAGCAGGAAGTGACCCCTGACAGAGAACCTGAAAGGTGTAAAAGGAGCCCCGGGCACTCAGGGTTGACCAGGGTCACACAGTGTGGAAACTAACAGCCCTACATGTATTATTTACCCTTGCAGGCATTACCTAACTTTAAAGCAAAGCAAAATAATTAGTGTTAATGACAATGATCCTGAATGAGCCAGAAACAGGCAGATTTATGTTCAATAAACTGTATGTAAGAATAAAGTAGTGTATGTAAATCTCTTTGAATGAATTTCTCCAACACAGTTATTCTGAAAAGGTGTTGATGCTTTAAAGAAGTTAAATAAAACAAAATTAAACATGCCAAAATAAAGCTCCCTTAGCTTGGTTATCCAAAATGATTTGTTAAACACACACACACATACACATTTCGTTATGAGAGCAGAAATTGAGTCAATCTTCAGAAACATGTATACCAATCTAAAAATAAAAAAGCATGGGCTTGCATTTTGTGTGTCTGGTTTTTGTAATTTTTTAAAAGTCGTTTATTTTTATTGCATGTTACAGAAGTATCTGTCTGTTATGGACTGAAATTAAAACTAGCAAAACAAAACAGAATTATCCTTCCTAACGGATTTTTGAGAAGCACCCATAGAAAGGAATTGGAGCCACAATCGTGACCTTATAGGGATTCTAATCTAGCTGCTGGAGTTCCTAACTCGCACAGGAAATGCAGACAGCTACACATTCACAGTGGGTATGACTCCGACTCCTTGTTTCTCTTCTCTACCTGGCTATTACACATTTTTTTTTTTAAAGCAGGAGAACTGTCATCCCCAGAGAAACTCGAGTTAATTTGAGGAGTGCCGTTTGGCTCACAGTCTGGGTGCTCTAGGTAGATAAGGAGTGTGTTTTCAGGTCCACTGCATTGCAATGCATCTTAAAGGAGCAGCTATGGATTTAGGTGCCCACAGGCTTTGCTTTAAAAATGGCTGTTATTAAGGTCCTCAGAGACTATTATCCTGCGGGTTTTGTTGTCTTCACTTTCATATCATGTTCAAAAATTCTCACACTTAAGCACTCAAACACTGGTGAGAAGGGATCTGTTCTCCTGACACAGTACATTCCCAGGTGCAAACCTTTATTTCAAAATCTAATCTTTCAAAATATCTGGCCTAGGGTGGATTACCCCAGAGGAAACGGAGCAAAATCCCATTTGTCAGTCTGCCCTAAGCAATCCCAAATGCTGGAAACACATGATGCTTTCTTTCCTTGTCTGACCCTCTGGTTTACTCTATTCGGAAAATGACTTTCTAAAGCTGAATGGCTCATTTCAGATATACTAGGCTGGATGTAAGATGGGATGTTATCTTTTTGCTTCTGCATCTTGTTTTTCCTGGTTTCTCTTTGTTCTGTCACAGTGCAAAACAGTCTGGCTACTTATTCATCCCACAAACATGCATTAAGTGCCTATTTTAAGTCCAAGATTTCATGGTGAGCAGTGGGAATCTATATGATTGGTGTAAGAAAGGTGTAGTCCCCAGGCCTAGTTCCTTCCTTCATCCCCTCTCTTTTTCTCTGTCCTTCCTTCCTCCCACTAATATTTGATATATCAGCACCCAGGTCTGCGGTGATGAAAAAACCCCGTATCTCTGCCTTTTTGACGTTCACAGCATAGAAGGATGACAAGAGAGAGAAACAAGATAAACCAGGGAGAAATCTGGTAAACAGATAAATGTTCAATAAAATAAGAAGGGGCTCTGAAGGTAGCACATGAGGGAGCTACAATGAGAATAACGGCACAGATGTGGTGATAACAGCGGTGATCGGGTGCTCTGTGATTATCGTGGTCAAGGAACACCTAAGTGAGAAGGTTCAGTGTCAGCTGGGACTTACAAGATGAGAAGACCCTAGTCACAGGCAAACCTAAGGGCACCAAATTCCTCCCAAGTGAAAGGGCGGACCTTTGCATCAGCTCTGTAATAGTACATTCTAGCCAAGATCTTTCCTAAGAAAGAAAAGTGGCTGGTTAGGAGGTCAGAGAGGCTAGAGATAGCGTGGAGCCTTGCTGTCCCATGGTCAGGAGTTTGAATTTTATTTCAAGTACAATGGAAAACAGTAGAGACTTTTAATGCAGGGTGGTGACATGGTGTGATTTAGGCTTCAAAAAAATCACTACATTGCTACGTGGAGATTAAAGGAGGCAGGAGAGGAAACAAAAGGCCAGTGAGAGGCCAGAGGCTCTAACCCAGATGAGATAATGGTGGCCTGGACTGGGGTGATTGTAGAAGGAGAGAAGTGGACTGATGTGAGATATAATCCGGATGTTGGATTACTTACACATACTCAGGGATTGGACGATGAGGGTAAAGGAGAGGGGTATCTCAATGATGACTCCACATTCTTAACTTAAGCAACAGACAGATGTATCATTAACTGAGATGGTGAAAACTAGGGGAAAGTCAATTTTGTGTTCTAGTTACATGTTACCCTTTAAAATGACTGTGAAGTGGAGATTTCAAATACATACATGAAACTCAGAGTTGGGAGTCTGGGCTGGCTTTAAGAATGTAGGGTTATTTGATACTAAGACTAGTGGAAGTGATGGAATTCCAGTTGAGCTAGTTCAAATCCTAAAAGATGATGCTGTGAAAGTGCTGCACTCAATATGCCAGCAAATCTGGAAAACTCAGCAGTGGCCACAGGACTGGAAAAGGTCAGTTTTCCTTCCAATCCCAAAGAATGTCCAAACTACCGCACAATTGCACTCATCTTGCATGCCAGCAAAGTAATGCTCAAAATTCTCCAAGCCAGGCGTCAACAGTATGTGAACCGTGAACTTCCAGATGTTCAAGCTGGATTTAGAAAAGGCAGAGGAACCAGAGATCAAATTGCCAACATCCACTGGATCATTGAAAAAGCAAGAGAGTTCCAGAAAAACATCTACTTTTGCTTTATTCACTATACCAAAGCCTTTGTGTGGATCACAACAAGCTGTGATAGGAATACCAGACTGCCTGATCTGCCTCCTGAGAAATCTGTATCCAGATCAAGAAGCAACAGTTAGAACTGGACATGGAACAACAGACTGGTTCCAAATAGGAAAAGGAGTATGTCAAGGTTGCTTATTTAACTTATATACAGAGTACATCATGTGAAATGCTGGGCTGGAAGAAGCACAAGCTGGAATCAAGATTGCCGGGAGAAATATCAATAACCTCAGACAGGCAGATGAAACCACCCTTATGGCAGAAAGTGAAGAAGAACTAAAGAGCCTCTTGATGAAAGTGAAAGAGGAGAGTGAAAAAGTTGACTTGAAACTCAGCATTCAGAAAATGAAGATCATGTCTTGCAGTCCCATCACTTCATGGCAAATAGATGGGGAAACAATGGAAAGAGTGAGAGACTTTATTTTTGGGGGCTCCAAAATCACTGCAGATGGTGACTGCAGGCATGAAATTAAAAGACACTTGCTCCTTGGAAGGAAAGTTATGACCAACCTAGAAAGCATATTCAAAAGCAGAGACATTACTTTGTCAACAAAGATCTATCTAGTCAAAGCTATGATTTTTCCAGTAGTCATGTATGGATGTGAGAGTTGGACTATAAAGTAAGCTGAGCACCAAAGAACTGATGCTTTTGAACTGTGGTGTTGGAGAAGACTCTTGGGAGTCCCTTGGACTGCAAGGAGATCCAACCAGTCAATCTTAAAGGAAATCAATCCTGAATATTCATTGGAAGGACTGATGCTAAAGCTGAAACTCCAATACTTTGACTACTTAATGTGAAGAACTGACTCATTTGAAAAGACCCTGATGCTGGGAAAGATTGAAGGCATGAAGAGAAGGGGATGACAGAGGATGAGATGGTTGGATGGCATCATTGATGTGATGAACATGAGGTTGAGTAAGCTCCAGGAGTTGGTGATGGACAGGGATGCCTGGCGTGCTACAGTCCATGGGGTCACAATGAATTGGACACTACTGAGTGACTGAACTGAACTGAAGTATATTGAGGGAGAAAGAAAAGAGAAAGGAATAAGGGCCCTCAGAGCATGTCCTGAAACCAGTAACATTCAGAGGTTAGGTGTCTCCTAGCAAAGGAGACAGAAAAGGAAGTGCCAAATCAGTAGGAGAAAAACTAAGGAATTGATGTCATGCTAACCAAGAGAGGAAAAAGGGTTTCAAAATGGAAGCAGCAGGCAACAGTGTCAAACAGTGTTAAGAGGTTGGTTAGGAACTTCCCTGCTGATTCAGTGGTTACGACTCCACATACCCAATGCAGGGGGCATGGGTTCAATCCCTGGTCAGGGAACTAAGATCCTACATGCCACATGGTACAGCCAAAAAAAAAAAAAAAAGAAGAGGAGGAGTTTGGTTACATTAGAACAGAACACTGTCTATTGGATTTGGCAACAAAGAAACTCATTGGTTACCTTGGCAACAACAGTTTCAGAGGAGAGGAAGAAATAGATATAAGAAAAAGACTTTAGAAGGTTAATGGAACAGACAGGACTATCGGAAAGTTTGACTACGACATTTAGATGAGAAATAAGATAGTACCTGAAGAGGGATGAAGGATCAATGGAGTTTAGGGGATGATTTTTTTTTTAATGTTTATATTGAGAGCTTATACTAGAGGTGGGAAATCTGATTTCAAACAGTTGACGAAGAGTTACAAAGATCCATGTAACTAAAGAGTACATAAAGACATGAGTATGTCTTAAAGTCTGGAATGGATGGGGGTGATTAACATAGAGTGAGACAAAGTACTGCACCATGGGCAAGGCCTAGTCTTTAGCGTCGTAAGATCTGTTAAAGTTCTAATTACCTCACTTGCTGGCTTTGTGATTTGGGGCAAATTATAAAATACTTCAAAACTTGTTTTTTTTTTTTCATCCACAAATAGGGCTAATAATACTTACCTTATAAGGTTTTGGTAAAGATTAGATGAGGTGATGTGGGTAAAGCATCTAAACGCTAACTTAATGTCTGATCTGTCGAGAGCTTTCATTAAAATTATATCCATGTGGACTCCTCTCTTCTTCCACGACTCCAAGCTTGAGAGCAAAGAAGACATGAGGTCTTTTCAAGGCAAATGAATACCAAATGCACAGAGAGGAGAGCCAGAAACGCGAGCAGGATCTAAGAGGTAGTGAGTGGTGTTGTGAAAGGTCAACAACTGGATTCAAAGGGGACAGAGTGGACATTGTGAGCTTTGATAGCAGCCTGGACACTCTAACTGATCCTAAAATGATAAGATTCCACTGGAGCTTCTACTGCAAGCCTGACATAGTCAAGAAAAGAATTTGAAAATAATTGTTTAGGGAGCAGTTTTCAGGGTAAATGACAGCAGGGAGAGAATGGAGACAGGAAGTTTGGCTGATAGGCAGCCCCAGCTATTCATGAACCAATAAAGCTGTGCCTCTGGAAAAAGAGGATTTGGGAAGAGAGATTCTGTGTTCTACAAGTGCTTATAAATTACTGAAATAGCTGCATGTGTGACTCAACTTCATGCTTCTTTGCTCTACCTTTGGAAGGTAGAATTAGACCAAGTGACAACTACTCATACAAGCATTTGAAAGATAGACATGTTATTTTAGGTTTCATGAGGAGTAAGACAAACATTATATATGCTGTACTGCAAACACACACACACACACACACCCCCCTTGGTGTCAAGTCAGTTACAATGACAAGGCAATGATATTGACAGCAAAACTGCATATAGGACCAGGAGACTTCTACCTAAAATATATCCTATTAGGCACTCCCAAAATATGCAAGAGTAAGTTTTAAGGGACATGAAATCCTGAGAAAGGATAGGTAGAGTAATACTGCACTGGACGTTTCTCAAATTAAGATGCCATGGACCAGCAGGGAACTAATGTTGGTATCCATTTGGCTCAGTACTTGAGTTACAAAAAAGAATGGCATGCCTTCATAATGTTGGTGATGGAAGACAAGTCCTTAGACAGACTGAGTTTTCTTTTTTGCTAATATATCTAAAATTCCTCAAAAAACTCCATACCATGTTGCACTATTTTTTTCAGATACTGCTATAGAGATTCATAACTCATAACTGGCTGAGCATTTTGCTACATGAGATAGATATCTTTCAGGAGATCACTGTCAATGGTAGTCCTGAAAGACCTTGACACAAAATTCTAGCTCCTGCATTTCTTTCATAGAGACAACCACATATGCACAGTCTACAATGTTGAAGGTACTTTCCATCTGGTATTACGTTTTACGTGTAGGAATCAGCCTGTTTGAAGATAACTGCCCTTATCTGAGAAAGACCAGATGGGCCTTTTGGACACTGAAACATTTATTACTGCAGAGCCATGATGAGGGCTGGGGGTGAGGGTGGAGTAGATGGATGAAATGAGGCAGGAAACTAAGAGTTAGCATCCCTTACACATCTTTTACATCAACTCTACGAAGAAAGTCTTCTCGTTCCCTAATTGAGAAAACTATAATTTGCGCAAATGAAGTAACTTGACCAAATTCCACAGCTCTCATATGGCAGCAGCAGGATTGGACTAGAGATTTGTCTGAATTTATGTTCTTATTTTCACTGTCCCCACCTCCACTTTTCCTCCACTTCTCAACTAGAAAACAAGTGAATTCTGACTTGGGCTACATGTAATCCAATACAATAATTAACTCATTAAGGCAAATGTGAGATATTTGGATTGAGAAACATATTGTGATGCTCTGAATGGATTAGCTAGGCAATGGAATGATTTTCTAGGTAGCTATTAAATTATTTATATTTCCTCAGTCAACTCTGAACTAATACCTCTAATCACTGTGAATGGCTCTAAGTGAATGGAATATATTCTCATTCTTAAAATAGACTACTATTTTCCCATGAACCAAGACACATCTGGTTATATTGATCTGTACAATTTATCTGTATTATGTATAGAGTTCAAAGTTAGAAAAGTGCTTATTTCCTGAATCTCTTTGTCACCGAGCTATTTTTTTTCCTCTAGAGAAAAACTGTAGTTGAAGATTGTATATTACAAATAAGCAATTAGTTGATGTCAAATCTCATCTTATCCCAATAGCAATCTGTAAGAAGAAGGCAAGAACATATGGCCAAGTGCCATAATTATTTTTGATAATATGCTAGAAATCATAACAGCCATGTAGCTAATTTCCTCTAGCTTGTTTTAATTATAGATGTTGTAAATGGAGAAAAACAACTTTATTCCATTTCCCACTCCCCCTAAAATCCTCATAATATCCTGACACAATCACAAAACACCCCTACACTGAGGCAATTGTTTAGAAAAGGTTAATGATGCAATAAATCTAAAACATTTCTATATTTTCTTTCACTTTAAATAGGACGATTTCCAAGTAATTTACAAACACACTTTGGACACAATTATATTCATTGGTGGGTACTTTTCAGCCTAAAGCTTAGAAATATTACCTTTAACGTGAATTATAGGTATCCATAACGTTTGAATGTTAAAGAAGTTTCTAAAACCATGATGTTAACTAAAGCCCTGCTGGTATGATTGGGTCTGATTCCCTGGTGTTCTTTCGTAAGTTAATTTATATCTACTACGAAGTAGAGTACATTACTACTTTTGGAGAGTATAATGGTTTTTCTGTGCTTAGGGAGTTACTTCATCCTATTTAGCTTTCTTCTCTCATGGAAGAGGACAGATGGTGATGGGGAGAGAACAATGACTCTTTTTAGAGTACTTTTCCTCAGTACATGAGGAAAAGGAAATAGAGAGGGATATGTATGTGGACGTTAATATAAAGGCAGGTAACATGAGCATATCTGCCAATGGAAACATGCCATAGGTGAGAAAACTAAATTTAAAAAAGTATCTGGTAAAATATCTGAGATATTTTTTCACTGCTAGAACCTATTTTGCTGAGGCCAGAAACTCATCATGAGTTGTTTTTTTTTTTTTTTTTAAATATACCTACTAATCCTTCCCAAAGCACTCTGTTCAGTTCAGAACATCTTACTGAAGCAATCCTAGGGTATTCTAGGCCTTTGGCCATGAGACAATCAATGCTTCCTTCATCTGAAAACATGGAGAATTAAAAAAACTATCACCAGAAGACTAAGGTTTGGGAAGGAGTATATCTTTCCATGCCCATAAGATAAATTATGTAAGTTTTTAAAATAAATAACTAGAACAGAGAAAAGGATGTTTTTATAGATTATTTGACATACAAATTTTCACATGGGAGCTACATGGTAGTATCTGTTATAGAACAGTAGAAACCTGCCTCACAGTGCTTTGAAACTTTTCAGTTGGATTTCATCATTGTCATTGCTCTTGATTACAAATGAAGAAGTCTAGTTACCCCCAAGAAAGAGATGGTAAACAGGCCATGTCCATAGTACTTTACAATGGACAAATGTTATTGGTTCATCCTTCTTAGAAAGCGACAAAGGAACTGCATAGTTGTAGTATGTTTCTATTTCCAATAGAGTTCAGAGTTTAACAGGGAAAACAAAACAAAACAAAACAAAACAAAACAAAAAACAACCCAATCTCACCAATAGGGGACCGAGAAGGGAATGTGGGTAAAAGCTAATAATTGATGTAATCTTGAGTAGAAAACAGATGAGATGGTTGGATGGCATCACCGACTTGATGGACATGAGTTTGAGCAAGCTCTGGGAGTTGCTGATTGATAGGGAAGCCTGGCGTGCTGCAGTCCATGGGGTTGCAAAGAGTCAGACACGATCGAGTGACTGAACTGGGTAGAAAATAAAGAGACTTGCTAAAAAATCCTTTTGTCTGCTTCTGATTTTTCCCTTTTGTGGACTGGCAGAAATATTGGGGGAGGGGTGTCCTTCCCTCAACTCTATCTGAAAATACTCATAAAACCAAGATGCAAGTTTCTTACTTCAAAGGGTCCACAGTCTCCTGAAAAAGTCTGAAGAAAACACACAACCCAAATAACATGGAATTGTTAGAGCGGATATACTGTTAAAGTGGATATAGCCCTATGAGAACACAGAGCAATTAGCCTTACTGCCAAGATAACGGAGGCCATCAGACAAATGATGATATATGAGTAGGGTCTTGAGGGATGAGTAGGCGCTGATCAAGAAAGAAGTAGGAGAATGAAATCTGAAGCAGAGGCAAAAGCATAAGTTGAAGATAAGAATACAAGCCAGCACTGAGTCATTCCATGTGACCAGAGGGGAAGGTCCATGGGAGGAAGGAGAGAGGGGTCTGTTTTCTCCAAGTCATCCACATCAGTTCAGTTGCTTAGTCGTGTCCAACTCTTTGCAACCTCATCGACTGCAGCACGCTAGGCTTCCCTGTCCATCACTAACTCCTGGAGCTTGCTCTCTCCCAGGCCTGTAAATATGAGTTTTTAGCATGTATTGGTGGTTTGTCTAGCAGAGTGGTTCTTAAACTTGAGTGAGCTTGGGAACCACCTGGAGGGCTTATTAAAGCATAGGCTGCTGGGTCCCAATTCTGGAGTTCCTGATTCTATAGGTCTGGGAGAGAGCTCAAGAATCTGCATTCTAACAAGCTCCCAGACGAGACTGATCCTGCTACGTCAGGGACCACCCTGTGAGAGTGAGCCATTGGTCTAGCATAAGGGGCCTTCATCTCCTGGAGGTCATGAATGCCTTTGAGAAAATGACGGATCCTCTCTTGAGAAACCTGCACAAATATTCATAAACACAAAATATGACAAGATTTGGGGAAGGGGGCATAGCCAAAGGCAGTCCTTGAGTGCTACAGGGAAATTCTTGTCACTCTCACCACATTCAAGCAATGTGCCCCCTTCTGCCATCTGCTCGGGAAAACAATATCAAATAAAAGATGGGTTGGTGGGGAACAGGAAGGAAAAGGGGGGCATTCAGCCAGGGGCCTGGAGAAAGACATAGAAGTTGGTGCCCCTAGGAAAGTGTAGCTATGGCTCTAGGATCTCTGCCCAGTAGCTCAGTGAACCAGCTCAAGATCGAAGAAAGAGATAATTAAGAATACAGTTAAAAGGAAATTTCAGATCAGTTATGCTACACAAAGATATGAGACAATCCTTGTTGGAGAGAAAGAACATTTTGAATTTACCCTTTACCTAAGAATCCTCCTCACATGCCTTGTGTAATCCAGCGGAATAGATATTTTTTAACGACCCTGAAAAGAAAGCAGAGGTGTTCTTTATCTCATGCAAAGAAAGCCATCACAGAGCTTCCCTTTTGGGTCAATAGTAAAGAATCTGCCTGCCAGTGCAGGAGACACGGGTTTGATCAGTGGGTCGGGAAGATCTCTCATGACACAGAACAACCCTGTGCGCCACAACTATTAAGCCTGTGCAGTAGAGTCTGGTCGTTGCAACTACTGAGTCCAGTCACTGCAACTACTGAAGCCCGTGGGTACCCTAGGGTCCATGCTCCACAACAAGAGAAACCACCACAATGAGAAGACCGTGCTCCACAACTAGAGAGTAGCCCCTGCTTCCCACAACTGGAGAAAGCCTGTGTGCAGCAACAAAGACACAGTGCCAAAACAATAAATAAATAATCAAAAGTAATAAATACATAAAATTGTTAGAAAAGAATCACTGAATTATATAAGGAAATAAAGCTAATGTTTAAAAAAGAAAGAAAAAAATAAAATAAAAAAGAAAGAAAGTCTTTGCTCCTTCAAAGAACCATAGGCCTGCAGTGCCTACAAGCATGAAGTCAGGAACATGAGGCAAATGTTGTATTATTCATCTGGGCAGTGATAAATTCAAGTGATGGCTCTGAGCCTGGGGAAACTAACGCTAGTTGAGTTGGAGAGCAGATCTCTCCCTTCAGCTTACAGAGGAAGTGATGGTGCTACGGGGCACAGCTCCCTGTAATAATCCAGGGAAAATACACCTCTGGGTCAATGAGGATTTCTGTTATTGCATGGACTGGTTTACCTAAAGCCAGGCAAATGCTGGTCTGCTATTAGGGTTTTAGCTGCTGATTCATCTCCTCTGTCTTCAATTCTTCTAAGCCAACTTTTATTGGGTCTCATCATGGGCACATTTACAAAGCAATTTCCATAATGATAAAATCTCTTCAAATGAGATTTAAAATGTAATTAAAGGGCAGATTTGATGGGGGAAGGCATTGTTGTGCAGTGGCCATACATCATCACGTCACAGAGTGCTCATTCAGCTAGCCTATGGCATGACCCCAATTTTGCCCTGGTAGGATTACATGTCCTTGTTTCATGCTAATGGCTTGATTAGGGAAAATTAAAAAAAAAAAAAAGACAAAACAGCCTCTCTGTTGGAGAGACAAGTCTATGAATATGAGTTAGATTTTTGTACCCTTCTCCATTCATTCTGCATCTTAGACTTCAGAGGTTGCAGGAAACTTCACAGATACGGAAGTGAACACTGACAAACTGACAGATGAAAGCTCAAAGGATCTGTTTGCCCCAAGAAGGGGATCTCCGTAAATCCTAGGGCCTGTACTCATGGTTTTAAGTGCAATCGCAAGAAAAGTGGAAACTACTCCCTGAATACTACTCCCTCCTCATGCTCCCTGAATGCATGAATGCTTACATCTGGAAAACTGCCTGGAGCCTGAGAAAGCAAGAAAATATCCCTTGGCCAGTCCATTTCTGAAGCCTCAAAGGTAACTGAGATGCTTCTTCACTGTACAATCTATATAATTTTAAGCTTTGGAATTTCCCAAACCCCCACATGTCTGGGCTACCCAGATCCTCTATTGTAAGTATCCTCAATCATGGTATTTACCAAAAGATATAAAATGATTCTTCACTGGGCTTCTGGTTTACATTCTCACAGCCAATCATATGATATAGAAGTCATATTTTTTTAACATTCAGGGCAAAACAAAACTTTCAAAAAATCAGACTTCTGATCTAAGATCACAGTTAAATAATAGGTCTGAAGCACTCAGAAGAGGATCTGAACCTTTTAAACACCATATGTTCATATCCTTCTCTTTTCAACATCTTATGATGATATTCACAGAAAAAAAATTTCCATATAATGTCTGAGTTATATACAGCACTGAGAATTTCACTAACTGTTTTCTATGTGTCTCTCTTTGCCTAACTGAAATATTCTTTTAGGCACAACACTCAGTCTATGGGATAAAATTTATCTTTGTGATGTTGCGAGTTACAAAATAACTCACGTGTTTTAAAGTATCACTAAATGTATGGAATTAAGTTATAATTAGTAAATATAATTTGAGGGTTTTGGATTTAAGGATAATGACAAATTCTTGTCAAAGATCTATCATGCTTTTACATGCAATAATGTTTTCATAGCCAAGAGTAAGACAATAGGAAAAATAGCAAACTTTTTGGAGAGAAAAATGGCTACTGCATCTTTGAAAAGAAAAAAAAAAAGCAATTTATAAGTTTATTAAAAAAAAAAAACCAGCTCACCAGCTAATCTACGAGGTTCACCTCCCTTATCAAAGATGCAAGGCCTATTTTCAATTTGCTTTAATAGCAAACAACTCATGGAAAGTTTGATTTCACTGTTAACAATAACCTCTTTTAGCCAAATAACCCTTGCTAACCCCTCGATAAAGTTTTCTGCCAAAGAATTCCCCGATTTCCCACTCACCACCAGAGATGAAAGGATTGAAGACATGGCACCATTCTCTGTAGGACTGTTTGCTTGTACTTGCTCGGCCAAGCTTCCACTGCCTGATTTCATTGCCAAGGCAAGTCCTACAGGATAACGTGGAGAGCAGCTACCTCCATTACTTCTCCAAACATCCCACAGCTTCCAATTACTACTGATTTTCTGTTACAATCAGTTGCCTCGAAACTTAGAACTATCCCACTGTTTTAAAGGCAGATGAGAAAATCCTAGGCAAGATGGGGAACAGCAAAAAAGGAGCTTCTGTGGTTCTGAAGAGTGGCATCGTGCTTGTGTGCTTGTTTTTCATCAGTTTTGACTTCTCAGAGAGGCAGTATTTCTTTTCATGCTCTAGGCTGACATTTCTTCTCACTAAATAGTTGATGAGCATGGCACAAATCTGGCGTTCTTCCTTATGACATCTTTCCTCAGGAAATGAGTCAAAGCAGTCCCCAACTTACAAAGAGTTCTGTAACCAAAAGCCATTTGCAAGTCAATGGTCCAGACCCCCAAATTCCAATTTCCACTGAAACGAACAGCTGTATATGTTCTGGGCCAGGATAGTCACAGCTGTTTGATCTCAAACATGGATGGTCTAAGTCATTGTGATACCACTGCTGCGGGTTTTGTGATTTGAGACGCATACATCTTTCGGGGTACAAAAGGGAATGAATGTCACTTTGGATCCCGAGTCTGGCCAATGCAAAACAGTAAGCAAGAGACACCTGAAGACTTCTCTAGTGGTGCAGCGGATAAGAATTTGCCTGCTAGTGCAAGGGACACACGGGTTCCATCCCTGGTCTGGGGAGATTTCACATGCTGTGGCACAGCGAAGCCCATGTGCCATAACAAAAGAAGCTACTACAATGAGAAGCCTGCACACCACAACAAACAATAGCTCCAGCTTGCCCCAGTGAGAGAAAATCCTGCGCAACAATGAAGACTCAGCACATCCAAAAAGAAATAAACCAATGTGCTTAAAAAGACACCTGAGATGGACATGAATGAGATGAGCACGTGCCTGTCACTCCGCCTACTGGTGCACAGTCATTTCTACCCCTAGCCCCCTGCATTTCCTCAGGTCCCTAATAAACATTCTTTCCTACCTGACTCGTATTCCCAGAGCATAGTCTGACCACTTTCACATTTAGGAGATTTTTACCTTTTAAAAAGAGGACGCTGAATTAAACCAAATGGATTTCAAACTGGTAGAGATAAGTGAGTATAAGAGTGTGAAGTGAAAGATTCAGATGGCAGCAGAAGTGTCTGGGGGCAGAAAGGCTTCAGCCAATCTCGCTAGGAAATCTACACTGGCTAATACAACAGACTGCCTCACTGAAACCTCAACACCACCCTCCATTTAACTGAACAGGTTGGGAGTTAAAAATCGCATTGGCCAGATGTCTATGCTGCTAGGGTTCTGGATATGAAGTAGGTTTTAAAAAGCTAGGGTTGTCAGATGAAATACAGGTTGCTGGTTAAATGTGAATTTTGGATAAACAATGGATCTTTTTTTCCCCAGTGTAAGGATGTCAAATGCATTATTTGTGTTTGCTACATCTGGCAACTGTCCATCAAGGAAATCTATCTGTGATGACTCAGAAGTTTGTAGTAGAGTAGTGGCCAGCTCCCTGCCCCTTTGGCTGTTTCTGTTGGCGAGTTTAGTTACAGAAGCGTGAGATCTCCCATATCATCTTTCCAAAGTGGATTCTCCAGCTTCCTGGTTGAAGCAAGGCAGGTGCTAACAGGAGCTAAACATGGTAGCCTCTACATTTCCACTTCCTGAATCTTAGTTCACAGTTATAGATGATGCTCTTGAATTCAGGACTTCAGCGGTATCTCAGAGATGGTAGTTCCCTTGTGGAGTGGTTCTATCTGGCTTCAGAATTCTGTGCTGGGAGCTTGAAAATATGCTCCTTTGGCCTTTCCAAAGATTTAGTATGCATCTAATCCTCTGGACTAAATCATTCTCTGATTATCATATCTGGAGTTGCTTCTCTTTTCTGAAGTGACCTCTGCTATACTGACCCTTGGAGTCAGCTTCTCTAATTGTTTCTGGTACTGGCAGTAACTTCCTTTAGTCAAAGAGAGTTTGTAGACTTAAAAATCTACAGACAATACAATGCCATGGTTTTCTCAACGTGGCTCTTTGTCACAGCTATGTGATCTCCCATCAAAGGGCGATAGGAAATGAGGCAGGCTGAGGGATTTGAATCTCCGGATTGAGGTCTTCTTTCTAAGGAAAACACAAGATGCTGTAGGTTTGTAGCAACATATTAAAATGGCCACACATTACATCATCATTCTTTACAATTGTCTTACAATTATTTTCCTGATTACTTTTGTTCTTCATATCTAGATGTCAGATTTACACTGAGAATATATTTGATGCCTAGGAAAAAGATGTGATTCAACAGTTTCACATGTATTAAAACATGATACACTGACATTAGCAGTCATGTATGGATGTGAGAGTTGGACCATAAAGAAGGCTGAGTGGTGAAGAATTGATGCTTTTGAACTGTGGTGCTGGAGAAGACTCTTGAGAGTCTCTAAGACAGCAAGGAGATCAAACCAGTCAATCTTAAAATAAATCAACCCTGAATGTTCTCTGAAGGACTGATGCTGAAACTCCAATACTTTGATCATCTGATGCTAAGAGCCAACTCATTGGAAAAACCCTGATGATGGGAAAGATTGAGGGCAGGAGGAAATGGGGTGACAGAGGGTGAGGTGGTTGGATGGCATAGTGACTCAATGGATATGAGTTTGAGCAAATCCTGGGAGATAGTGAAAGACAGGGAAGCCTGGTATGCTGCAGCCCATCGGCTTACAAAGAGTTGGACACAGCTGAGTGACTGAACAACAACACTGACATTAAACCTTCCCCAAAAGCCCAGAAGTGGAATATCACAAATGTGTTTCATATTTAAGTCAAGGGGAAAAATGAAAAGATAGCAAGGAAAGACAGTGAGCTATCAGGTCTGGCTTGCACATACAAGGTTGGCTCTGGGGCAGAACTGACCTCTGTGCTGTCTGCACCTCACAAGGTGCTAAGCACACAGTAGGTGCTCAATCTACTGAGCTCAATCGTGTACTCATTTCACTGCATTCACCTACTCTGCATGTGTCTCATGCATCATTTCATTTCCTAAAGGTACCCAGTTCTCACATCAGGAGACATAGACTTGGTAAGCTAGGAGCAACTCTGGTGGTTAAGGTTTTCTACTCATGTGTCCATTTAAAAGGGCAACTCTATTGTCCAAATAAGACCACTTTTGAGAATATAGGGGGGGTATGCTTTTTAATATACTTTTATTAATTTTTGGCTGGGCTGGGTCTTTATTGCTTAACAGGCTTTTCTCTCATTGCAACACATGAGCTTCTCATTGTGGTGCTTGGTCTTCTCTTGCTGTGGAGCATGGGCTCTAAAGCATAGGCTCAGTAGTTGTGGCTCATGGGTTTAGTTGCTCCATGGCATGTGGCATCTTCCCGGACCAGGGATCGAACTTGTGTCTCCTGCATTGGCATCGGCAGGTGGATTCTTTACCATGGGACCAGCAGGGAAGTCCAGGGGCCATCTTAATGACACGAGGGTAACAGGCATAAAGTGGGCAAATTAGGATGAGGGAATGCACAGCCATCAGTAAAGCAGGAAAAACGTTCTCACTGAGTCCTAATGTTTTGTCACTATCAGCTGAGGCAGCCTTTCTTCCTACTCATTCTCGCCAAGTCACAAAAGGTGTGTGACAGCTTCCTTTCTGCCTGGGGTTCACTGAGGGTGGAGAAGTGCTCACTGTGCCCGTTGCTCACAGTCAGGGAATGACAGGCAGAGAAAAGCCTGACGTTCAGGCCACTGTGTGTGCACGCAGGTGCCTCCTCACTATGGGGAATAAACACCTTCAGTTCTGTTTACTACAGGAAGGAAAATAGGAGGAGAGCCAATAACAAAATGCTCTTCAAAGAAAACATTTTGCGAGCCTGTGCACAGCAGAGATAAGAACTAGGACACTGTCAAGAGAAAGATCCTAGAATAGCTTCTTGAAAGAAAGATCCTTTATATTAAAAAAAAAAAGAAATATAAGTGAACGTTGCTACAGTATCTATTGTGTATCGTCTGCCATATTCCTCTCCACAAATGAACATCAGGGTTTCTGCATTTGTTGGCAATACAAAATGGAAAGAACTTAGTTTCTTGAAATTTCCTTTGAATTATCCTTTATGAAGAAATAATTCATTCCGTACATAGGTCATACTAGACATGTAATACCAAATTTATGTTTACAAAAATGGCTTTGTGGGGCTCCACTGCCAATCAAAGGTTTCTTCTAGGACATTCTATTTATGTCTAAGGAGAACAAGGAGGTAAAACAAAGAGAAAACAAAAACCGAGAACATGAACAACGAAATTCAGAATTTTGATTCCTAGGTCATGGATCAAGAATTGGTTTGAATCCCAAACCACTAATCACAGAACTTCAAACAGATATAGCACATTATACACATCAGCCTTTTCCTCTTGAAGAAAAGCAGAGGAGAAGACCATTCAATGGGAACCTCCTGCTAGTCTGGTCGCTCCTGAGATCAGGAAGCAGGTCTGCCTGACTCACTGCTGTATCTCCTGGTTCCAGGTTGGGAGCTGGCATGCTGCAGCTTCGGTTTTCAACAGTTGTCAAACAAGCCATCAGATAAATGAGTGAAGGGATCAGTTATGTAAGAAGTCAACTAACTGCAGAACCAAGGGTGATAATGAGAGTCAAGGAGTTGATCACCTTGGTAAGTCATAGATAGTAGGTAACCTTGGCATGTAAATAATGGATCTCCAGCTTCTCTTCCGAGCAGTCCAGTTGACTGCATGATTGTTTTAACAATTTTTTCCCTCCAGTTTTCCAACTCACAGCAGTTGTCCGCATTTCCCCTGGTATGGTGGTAGGATTATCATTTGCCATTGTCCATCCAACCGTCCACTGATTCATTCATTCAACAAACACAGAGCACTCACCAGGTGCCGGGAGATGAACTTGACAGACCCAGTCCCGGCCTGGGCTAAGGTGTTTCTCTTTTAATGGAATAATATCATGGCTTAGGTCAGGTCCTCTGAATACAAAGCACTGTGAAAACTGGACAACTCTAACGCAGTGGAGATTCGAGGACATGACAGCCAAGTCTTCCAAGAGAATCTTTTTCAATTTAACACTTAGAAAATCAGCTAAAGGGTAAAACTGTTTGCACAGAAAACGACACCATTTAAAATGAGCTTGAGTAATTACTGGGTTCTTTTGATTAGGTAGAAAACCAATCCTGGGAGTTAAAAAAAATCAAGGTAGACTTTTCTTGGCCTGTTTATCTGTTTGGACTAGCCACATGGTCCTAAATTAATGAGATAATTAAAAACGATTCTTCTTTACTAGAACCCCTCATCAGATGCAAGGTAGATTTGTGGCCTAAGATGAATAATAACAAATAAGCCAATAAACCAGAAATCAACGTTTACTTTATAGTATCTTTTATCAGATTTCATGGCTCCTAGTATATATCGAATTTTTTTCTCAAAATCGGAAGCTTTAAATCGGGGAGGTAAGAAAAAAAAAGGAAAAGAGATGGAAAAAAGTGCAAGGAAAATTCTGAAACAGTTTTTGTAAACGCAGAAGCAATGAAATAGACTTGAAACTGCAAACGAAAAGGATTTCATTGTTCACTGATTCTGTAGTCAACACTTCTAATATCCCAGAGCAGCGATTTCAAATTGCCACTCTTCCTTGGATCTCAGACCCTAACACCATCCCAGCACTCCTCATTTACTGTTTCTGCTTCAACAAGAAGCATAAAGTCCATAGAAGGACCTTATCTTAACCTTTTACTGAAGTTACAAAAGTACCAGCAACTACATCTATTCTTCCCACCTCTCCTACAACTGCATTAGAAAATGTGCCTTCAGTTCTGTCTGAAAGTGAAAGTCACTCAGTTGTGTCCATCTTTGTGCGACCCCAAGGAATTCTCCAGGCCAGAATACTGGAGTGGGTAGCCTTTTCCTTCTCCAGGGGATCTTCCCAACTCAGGGACTGAACCCAGATGTCCCACACTGCAGGCAGATTCTTTACCAACTGAGCTATGAAGCTACTGGTTATCCATCAGCTCTTCTGCATCCTCAGCCTCCCCCTCTCTCCTGTCTGCTTCCTACTGGCATTTACAGATGCTCAAGACTCAAGACCATGCTCTTCTTGCCTCTACATTCGTCCTCTGTTAGTATGGTCTTTATCTTTTCCCATCACAGCTGCAAGTCTTGAAAGGACTGCTTTACATTAGCTCCTTGATTTTCTCAATTCCTAGTGATGTCTCAACCCCTTGCAATCTTGGTTCTCTATTTACAGCTGAGTAATTACTGGATTCTCCAAAATCAACAGTGAAATTACTCACATCAAAGTTATCAGTATGCACCGCATTGCTAAATTAATGGAATATTTCTGGTGCTTATCTTTTATGTCTCTTTTACAGCACTTGACATCCCTGAATGCTACTTTTTCTTGACAGCTTCTCTTCCCTTGGATTCGGTGACATCAGGCACCTGGTTTGTTTCCTACCTACTGAATTGCTACTTTCCCTGTCTCGCTTACAAGTTTTTTGTTTTTTGTTTTTTTTTCCTCTGCTTATCCCTGAAATGCTTATGTTTTGCTAGGTTCACTCCTGGGCCTTTTCTCTGTCTACAAACTTTTCCCTAAACCATTTCAAATCCTTGCAAGGTTTTAATTCCTTGCTGCTGCTGCTAAGTCACTTCAGTTGTGCCCGACTCTGTGCGACCCCATAGACAGCAGCCCACCAGGCTTCACCATCCCTGGGATTCTCCAGGCAAGAACACTGGAGTGGGTTGCCATTTCCTTCTCCAATTTAATTCCTTACCAACTGACAAAATTCAATCAAACAGCTCTAGTTCAGAACTTTTTCCATAGGTACAGCTCACATGGCCAGCTACCTGGCCATATCCATTTGTATGTTCCATGGGCAACTTGAACTTATCACATGCAAGACTGAACTCAGTATCACCCCTCCTGTTTCAGCACTTTCCGTCTTCAAGCACACTCCATTTCCTTTGTAAAGGTTTTAGAAGAAAGGTATCACCATCTACCTGAGTGTTGAAATTAGATGTCTTTTCTCTAAGTCACCTACCATAATCTAACAGTCATAGTAGCATTGACTCTGCCCTTTAAATAGCTATCATGTCTGTGTCCTTCCTACTGCTCTTCATCTCCACCACAACTTGGTCTGTATCATCATTATCATCTGGATCACTCATCAAGATAACTTCATTAGTGTCCTGAAACTGCCTCCTTGTATCCAGTCTCCTGCGCTTCTTTTGGTTCCTTGGATTGCCATGAAATTTCTCAGTTCCAGGCCTTTACATATACTATTTCCATTGCCAGAAATTCTGCAAATCTCCCACCTGACCTGGCTAACTCCTGCTTCTCCTCACCCCTTCCTCCCCCACAAACCAGGGTGGAGTTATCTTTACATGCACTCATAGCACTATCACCACATTGCTATTAACATATAGGAGATGCTTGTGTAATTTCCTTCCTCCTCCATTAGACTGTTACAGATCAAAGAAGACAGAGATCAAAACCTGTCTTCTTCATTTATGTTGCATCCCTAGTGTCTGGAACATCAAAAATATTCATGAAATAAATGTATAAAAAATGTATGTTATTCCACCATACTCTCTTCTAATCATTGACAGCTAATTTTCTTTGTTTTTATTGTTTTAAATGGAAGGGCTAATGTCTTACAAATTCTCAGTACCTATGTGTTTGTTTAATTTTTTTAATTGTTTAATTGGAGGATAACTGCTTTACAATGTGGTTTCTGCCTAAAACAATGCCAATGACTCATAATTATATTATATTATATATATATATATAATATCCTATTAATGAATAGCATGGGATGTAAAAATTCCCCCTATGGTGGTATTTTTCATATATCATAAATCTTCCCAAAATAATATATAAAATTATACAAGCTAGAAGTCAAAAAACTATTTAGAAATAAACAGCTATTTAGAAATAAATCTGTGGAAGCACAAGCCCATGAATAGTTGTACAGTTTGTGTACTGAACAAACAAAGACATACCATCCACGTGGTGAATGGTATGCTTTACAACCTGAACAATTCTTCATGGTGACTTGCAGTAGAAGCAAAAGAGAAGGGTTATTTGTTTTATTTTTTAATGCCTCCTGATGGTGAAGAATGGTTATTATGGTACTCTTGCTCTTCAATCTATTTAATAGAGCTGTTAAAATTTTAAAGCCAGACAATATCTTAAAGGACATGTAGAGCATTCACTTCAGAGAAGGCAATGACACCCCACTCCAGTACTCTTGCCTGGAAAATCCCATGGATGGAGGAGCCTGGAAGGCTGCAGTCCATGGGGTCACTAAGAGTTGGACACAAATGAGTGATCTCATGTTCACTTTTCACTATCCTGCATTGGAGAAGAAAATGGCAACCCACTCCAGTGTTCTTGCCTGGAGAATCCCAGGGGCAGCGGAGCCTGGTGGGCTGCCGTCTATGGGGTTGCACAGAGTCGGACACGACTGAAGCGACGTAGCAGCAGCAGCAGCAGCAGCAGCAGCAGCAGCAGCAGAGGCTTCACTTATGTGCTGACTATGTGAGTGATTGGTAGCTGCATGTAGCATCATCTTGAGTAATATTCTGACAGCACTGATTAGTGATGTCTCTCACGGGCAAATGAGGGCCAAGTAAAGGCATCACTTATTTGACTTTCCTGATCTAGTTAATCCTTGTATCTTCCAGATGAGAAAATTAAGATCCAAAAAAGTAAGGCAGCTTGCTCAGAGTTAACCTCAGTGCTAGAGCAGAACCCACTTTTTTTAAACTTCTAGTCTATGTCCCTTCTTTGACACCTGGTCTCTAGATTCTTTACTGAGATAAATTATGAATCCGAGTCCTAGGATTTACTACCTTTCAAATTTTAACTTATTTTCAAGGTTAACTTCATGCCTTGGGTCACAAGCATAAATAAATCTAGGGTTGCCATCTGAGAACACAGCATGATCACAGGAAATAGTCTTCAACATCATAAAACTATCACATAAAATATGATGCCAAGGGCATCCCCTAAAAGGCCAATGTTGTAAGTAGCAGGGGTCACTGTCAGTCAGGTTAAGCCTTATAGGAAGAGGAGGAGTCGTGAGTAGGAAAACAGAGAAATCATCTATAACATTATGAGCCGTATTGAGCCTGAATTTTCACAAATGGGGGCAGAACCCTTTCAAAGACTTTTGTCCCAGCGTGGACAGGTAAAGAATGGAGTTAAACATCTATTAATGTCCTTGACAGGGTGCTAGGCATAGGAGAAATAGTCGTAAAGAGGGGATCCCTGTATTCGTGTTTGTTATGTGTAAGTGGAGAAGTCAGGCAATGAACAAGGATGTGAGCATTTCAAAACAGGAAGTACAAGAAACTTATTGATGAGGGCATGGGTAACTCAATAATTACAAAATTTTGCCAATTGCTACTCTGAGACAGACTGTAGAAATCAGTTTGTGATCAGAGT
This sequence comes from Ovis canadensis, assembly GCF_042477335.2. Classification (NCBI taxonomy): domain Eukaryota; kingdom Metazoa; phylum Chordata; class Mammalia; order Artiodactyla; family Bovidae; genus Ovis; species Ovis canadensis. The sequence goes on from NC_091727.1 coordinate 32,073,105, forward strand.
CTATAGCTATTCTGTATCCAAATGGGATGTCCAAAATAGATACTAGATTGCTATGGAAAGTTTACAAATTTAATATTTCCAAACCAGTATTTTTAAATAAGTGAATACAAATATAGAAGACCAACTCAAATTGAATAATAACCACTTCTATCTCAAAATACACTGTTACAGAAAAAAATACAGACTTTTAAGTCAGCATGTCCTCTGATGTCTAAAAGATGCTTATCACTATGCACTAGATGTTTTTCCACTGGCTTTGCAAATCAGTTTTAACATACCTGGTAATCAGGATTCATTATTTTTATTCACTCAGAAAACTAGAAGCATCTTTCCTCACAGAGATTCTGAAGGCAAAGTAAAACACCACTTATCTGGAGATTTTATAGGTGTATTAATGTATGCTTTCATAAACAGGAAATGATTTATGACTGATCAAAAGGTATGCCTCAGAGTCTCTTACCTAATCTCTAAACCCAGCTGACTTTCCCCATTTCTCTAACACTGAGCATAGCGAAAGGAGATGCTCTTGATTAGCCAAGAGACACTGCTGCTCACGCACCAACCTATATTTGACTCAGGGCTGGGGAATTGTGAAATATCTCAAATGCAGCACTTCTAGATGAAAACTGCTCTGAGGATTTTCCACTCTGAAAAGCAGAAGGAAACCAAATAATTCTTCTAATCCCATACAATTTAAACTCTTCTTGGGCAATATTACATGACCTACAAAACACCATTTGTAACAATGTTTACATATTAAGAAACAAGAGAAAGGTGTTAGTGTAAATTACAACACAACTAAAATGCTCATCCTGGAAAATTGAAAAATGATTTTAATTTCTAAAACTTTCTGCCCAGAAAAGAAGAAAGATATCATTCAGTGATATAAAACTTGGCTCTCTGGAGGCTAGGGTATGCGATGGCTGACAGTCTATCCATTTTGATATAACCACTGACAATTTTCTACATTGTCATTGATTAGTGTATTCAAATAAGCATCGATTTAGAACCTACCATGTTTTAGAGCTGTGCAGCTCTGCCTAACACAGTGGCCACGAGTTGGAGGTAGCTATGAGCACTTGAATGGTGCTAGTGAGACTGACTGAATTTTTAAATTTTTAGTTGAAATATAAATTTATAAAGTGATACTTGGTTCAGTTACTGAAAAAACTTCAGTATGCTTAGAACAACCTGAGTACTTGAGTTTGCTTTTTTCAACTGTACATTTTATGAAATCTGAATACAGATAAAATATTTCCAATGAAAACACAGTGTCTGAATTGAGATGAGCTGTACTCACAAAATGCATTCCAGATTTCAAAGACTTGGAAGGGAAAACAGTGCAAAAGACTTCAATACTTTTTCACTGATGGCATGTAATAATGATACACTGGATCAAATAAAGTGTGTGGCTTCTAGAAAATTTAAGATAACATGTGTGGCTTGCATTATATTTCCATCAGAACTGTTTTAGATATTGTAGGGACATAGGGAATACAAATCTGATCACCTTAAGGATTGTCTAGAAGGGCGATGAATCCACTGCTACAGCAGTAAGAGACAGAGAAATGTCCAGGATGCTAGGAGACAAAGACGAGGTGAGGTCAAAGCCGGCTTCCTGAAAGATCTTCTTGAAGTTTGAGTAGGAGGTGTGATGAAGAAGGGCATTTAAGGAAGATGGAATGGCCCATGCAATAACATTAGGATAAACAGTATAATACAGTGATGAAGAAATCAGAATTGCCACTCTTTGGGTCATACTCAAGCTGAACTGCTAACTGTAGGATTTCAACCAAGTCATTCACCCTCTCTGTGTCTGTTTCTTCCTCTGCGAAATGGGAATAAGACTTTGGCTTACCTCATTAGGTTATTGTGAGATGAATGAGATGATGAAATAATGGTCAGAACTATGTTCAATGCCACATTAGTGTTTGCTGTTATCACCGCAAGCAGCTTGACCTTTAATCCTTAAAGTTAAGGGTAGCACAGAGTTTTTTTATTGTGGAGGGGGAGCATGGCTAAGGATCTAGGTAAGAGGTAAGAGACCAGAGCAGCAACCCTGTTGAAAAGTGATGCAGGAGCCTGGGCAGGACATGCATACTGTGGCAGTGGTTAACTGCTCTTGAAGCCTTTCACTACTTCTTTTGTTCTTGTTTAGTCACTAAGCATGTCTGCCTTTTGCAACCTCATCTGGAGCCTGCCTGGGCTTCTCTGTCCACAGGATTTCCCAGGCAAGAATACTGGAGTGGGTAGCCATTCCCTTCTCTGGGGGATCTTCCCGATCCAGGGATCAAACCTGGGTCTCCTGCACTGCAGGCAGATTCTTTACCACTGTGCCACTAGGGACGCCCTCACTTTTCCCTGCAGTTGCCTGCTGAATCACACTTCTTCCCAGCCTCTCTGCTTTTCCCTGTGGTCACAGCACAAACTGAAGGTCAATGGAAGGTGAGTGTGGGTGATATGGGCCACCTCGTGTGACCGTCACCTTTTGGCTCCAGAATGTCTTCGGAAGGGCCATCTTGGACAGTGGGTATTGAAGATGTTAAGAGCCTGGCCTGTATGAGCTCACTCCCCGCCCCCACCCCACAGCTAACACTGACTAACATGGAATCACCTTGGACTGCTTCCATGAGAAAGGATTAGGTTTCTGGTTTTAAGCCATTTACAGTCATACCTTTGGAGGAATGTTTGGCAAAGCAGTTAGCCCATCCTAACTAACAGAGACATGGAAAGTAAAGAGCAAAAAACATTTTTATGAAGTAGAAAGCTCTGATGACTGATAAGATATGGGACTGATGAAGAAAGCTGTCACCAAATTCTTTGAGTTGCACAGTCTTAAATGTTATCTTGAGTGCAAATATAAACAGGGAAGCAACAAGTATTTTCTTAGGACCTTGCTGAAACCTATTTTACACTAGTCATGAAAGCAGTGAGGCAGGAATGGAACTAAAGTTTTGATTATAAAGAAATGAAGCACATACTTAAAAGAGGTCAAGTTTCAAAGGAAACTGGGAAATCTGAGTGACCCTCATAAGTCCACAAGAAGAATACTGAGGGCAGTCAGCTGGTTAAGGTGGTTAAGAGTCAAGTAGGATCTAAAATTCCAGACAAGCAGGTTTTGGGTTCCCAGAGGACAGAGGGTTAGCAAGAACAGTTCTGATATACCCAAACTATGAAAATGGAATACTGATTCTAAGACAATAGGCTAGTAAATAAGCAAGGGCCTCCAGAAGAAGGTCAGAGCCTGGTGTCTCTTCATCTCTAGAAATCTAGATATGGCTTACTCTTTGGATAGAAGACTTCCATTAGGGGAAGCTAAGACTTCCCCAGGCTCTAAGGACTCCTTCTCCATATTATGGGAAAAGGGATACATCTCCAAGGGATTTTGCCAGATATGGTAGTTCCAGGGAATCAAACCCAAGCCCAAAGTCAAAGGCTAAGAGTCTTTGGCCCACAGCCCCATTGCCTTTCATGCCCGAATCAATTCTAACCAGCCAGGCAATTCAGAAGAAGCTCACTCATGACCAGCATGAAAGAGATGTGAGATGAATGTTGCCGGTGTGCTTCTGGTAACTGGTGTGGGCTCTCGATTTCCTCATGATTACTCTAATTCCTTCTGCCTGCCTTCTGTGACTTCCTTCTGACACTTGTTTCTGGTAAAGGGCTATATTTCTTTCCAGCAGATTTCTCAAATCATTTTCCTTACGGTGTTTCTTCACAGAAGTGATACATTTTCCTCACTGCAATTTTTGAAAATATCTTGCGAAAAAAAAATTCTGTGCGCTATCTGTAGTAATTACTCTTTTTCTTGTCTTAGAAAAACCATTCTAGGGGGAAAATGGCAAATGCAGTAGAAGTTGTGAAAATGGGCATTTATGGTTTCTAACAAGTCTTTGTTAGCCTCCCTCTGGCTGCTCTGGACTTTACCAGCCCCAAATGCTAAAGATCTACAGGGTAAAAGATCAGCCTTTCCTACCTCTAAATCAATAAACTTCTGCAATCCACTTCAGAATGTATCAGGACCTGGGTGCCTAATATCAGACAGGGTCTGAGATAAACTTGAGCACTCACTATGTGTCAAGGGCACTCACTGTCCTAAATGAGTCCAGTGCAGTAATTCACATAATTCTCATAACAACCCCATGAAGTTGGTACTATTATTTCCATTGTACATGGAAGGAGACCAAAGTTTAGAGAGGTCCTATGGCAAGTCAGTGGCAGTCAAGATATAGCGAGTTATCACTTTTTGTCTGTCCTGGATTCTTCATAGCTGCTGTTCCTGAATTAATGATCATGTCTGGTGAAAGTGTGTGACTCTTTGCGACCCCATGGACTGTAGCCTACCAGGCTCCTCTGTCCATGGAATTTTCCAGGCAAGAGTACTGGAGTGGGTTGCCATTTCCTTCTCCAGGGGATCTTCCCGATGCAGGGATCAAACCTCGCAGGCAGACAGTTTACCATCTGAGCCACCTGGGAAGTCCAATGATCATGTCTAATCTTGGGTAAATAAAAATCAGTCAGTCAAACATGAGATGCTCTAGGTCCATAAGCAGATTATCTCCAGTATTAGATTATTTCCCTAAGTCTTCTTTAAAAAAAAATTTATTTGGCTGTGCCAGGTCTTGGTTGTGGCATGTAGGATCTTTAGTAGTGGTATGTGGGATCTAGGTCCTCAACCAAGGATTGAACCCAGGCCCCATGCATTAGGCCTCAGAGTCTTAGCCATTGGACCATCAGGAAAGTCCCTATTTCCCTAAGTCTTATAAAACAAAAACAGCAGTGACAGCAGCACTGTCACCATTTGTTGAGCCCCTACTTGTGCCATGCCATACACTGTATCAGGTACTTTTCCTCAATCCCTGTAGCCAGTGGGTCTGAGCTGAGCTTCCTTGGGCTGCAGCCTCTTCCACTGACAACCACTTAGGTCCTTAGTCATTTAGGCTGGACTACTCTGGTGGCAGTTTATACCTCAGGGGCTTCCTTCAGGTGAAGTTGGAACCTGACTTTGAACCCTGGGTACCTGACTTGTTGTACAGTCACTAAGTCATGTCTGATTCATTCATGAGCCCAGGGCCTGTGGCCTGCCAGGCTGCTCTGTCCATGGGGATTCTCCAGGCAAGAAAACTGCAGTGTGCTGCCATGCCCTTCTCCAGGGGATCTTCCCAACCCAGGGATCAAATCCACATCTCCTGCGTTGGCAAGTGGATTCTTTACTGCTGAGTCATTGGGCGAAGGCTAGTAGCTGACTCCATTTTGTCAATTTTCTCTAAGGAACTAGACTCTTGTTATCTAGCAACTGCTTCTCTCTGCATAAAATCTGCCTCGCTCTTCCTTCCCAAACCAAACTGCTGACACCCTCTTCCCTTTCTACCAGATCCCCCCTTTTAGGGATTCCTATCTTAGTTACTGGGGCTTCCCTGGTGGCTCAGACGGTAAAGTATCTGCCTGCAATGCAGGAGACCCAGGATTCCTGGGTCAGGAAGATCCCCTGGAGAAGGGAGACCTAAGTCTACCACTTCCTTTTGGCTACTGTCATTGGGATGTGTGTGTGTTAGTCACTCAGTTGTACCTGTAACCTTTGAGACCGCTGCCAGGAAAGCCTGTCATTGGGATAGCTGGTCCGTTTCCTTGGGGATGTGCCATGCCAATAGCCAGGACAGTCCCTCTGGCCTCTCTCTACCAGTTAGCTATTGAAGCCATCAGGTCTCTTGTCAGAGCCAATGTGGGTCACAACTTGTCTACTGACAGAACAATTCCCTAACTTTGGCACAGACTGAAATGCCTGCAGGCAGGGACCTGGTCTTATCTTCACATCTCTAACTGTTCTCCAGTGCCTTGCACACAGAGCATCCCCAATGCACATTTGCAGAATGAATTTTGAATATTGAAAGGGATCAGTCTTCATTTTCCCATCCCGCTCTTAAAAATCAAGTAGAGAAGTCAAATTACTAGTTAGAATAAAACATACCAGTTCTAGCTGATAATCTGAAAAAAAAAAAAACACTTTACACTGTAGGTTATATTTTTATGGTAAAAATTTCAATCACTGAACTGGAATTAATTGATTTCAAGACAGTAGAAATGTATTGGTGTACCATGAGGTGAAGGGGATTTAAAGAACATAATGAAAAGAAGAACATTACAATCTGGTTAACATAAACTCACCCTGGAAGATTAATGGCTTTCAATTCATACAAAGACTGAAATCTACAATTTGATATATACTTTGTCTTATTAAAAATGAAGGCTGATTATAATGAAATGATACCACCATGCAAAAATTAGCCTGGTGTATAAATTAGACAAACCAACAGAATGGCAATAGTTGGAGTAAACTCCTTTGAGTGGAATTCCATAGGATGGTTTTTTCATTTCAAAATGGTCAAATCACACAATAGTTAGAAATGTAATTAAGAATTATGTCCTAAAAAACTCTGTAACAGAAGGTAATTAATATCTATTTGGGGAATGCTGGAGTTTTAATGAATCAGACGTGATTCTGCAGAGAAATGCTTGATGTTGCCCTCTACTATGAGCAGCAGTCTGTTTAGCTAAAAACCCATCAGATAAAGGGCTTTCTGGTACATGGGCTGAAGTGTTACATTCGTGAGCAGAAAGAAGGCACTGGTTGCCTGCTCCTGTAGCACACTCTGGATGTTGTGGAAGGACCAGAGAATTTCTAGAACTGAATACTAGATCGGAAGTTTTCAGTTCTGTACATTTTTAAAGCAATGAGTCATTCTCAGACTTGGGATTTTTTATTTCTTTCCAATGTGTTATAAAATCTTTTTTTCATGAAATCACACTCTGAAGTGGAATATATGAAAGAGATCAAAGATAAAAGTGTTCAAGTAGGGGGTTGGGAGCCTTGAAAAAGAGCTCATATGACCCCTGCATCCCATGTCCCCCTTTGGCCCCTGAGACACCCTGTAGTACTTGTAAAATTCCTTGAAGCATAGCTTGAAAGCCACCTGATGTGGGCCCACTCTCTTATTTTTCAGTTGTTATAACTGAGAAGGGACTTGTGGACACAGCAGGTGAAGGAGGTGGGGGTACGAATTGAGAGAGTAGCGCTGACATATAACACCAGCATGTGTAAAACAGACAGCTAGTGGGAAGCTGCTGTGTAACACACGCAGCTCAGCTCGGTGCTCTGTGATGACCTAGAGGAGTGGGTGGGGGGAGGTAGGCTCGAGAAGGAGGGGATATAGGTATATATATAGCTTATTTATGCTGTTGTACAGCAGAAACTAATGCAACACTGTGAAACAATGATGTCTCAAAAACAAAAAATAAATTACTCAGCCATAACAACTGGAAAGATGTACCATATTCTTAGATAAAAGCAATTAATATTACAGAGATTTTTGTACAGTCACTCTGTTAATGTCTGACTTTGATATTGAAACTCCAACTAAAAATCTCAATGTATCTCCTTAAACAATTGTAATACGTAGTGGAACTACATGTAACTTTGTTCTGTATTTTCCAAGTCTCCTGTAAATGTGTTATCATATTTTTATCATTTAAAAAATAAAAAAGAAAGATAAAAACATATGTATTATAGAGATTTTCCTTAAGTTAATTAATAAATTCAATGGATAAGCAAAAACATTTAAAAAATTAGAATTTAAGGGACTTCAATAAAATCATATAGACAAGTGAACTGGTAGAGAGAGAGGGAAAAAAAAAAAAACAGAGGTGTTTTCACAGCACCAGATCTTTGTGACTTTGACCTCACTTTCTCACTGCCCTGTCTCCAGTGACAGGGCTATTCAATGGTCTGTGATGGGCATCCTGAGTATCACTGGGTAGCCTGTTATAAATGGAGTCTCAGGCCTTGCAGCAGAGTGGCTCTATCAGAATCTCTGGGGTGGTACCCAGGAATCTGCCTCTTGACAAGCTCTTCAGGTGACTATTAAGCATCCTGATACTTAAATGTCCCTCCTGCTTGGCCTTTCCTTCTGGTCCTCCCTCTCCAACACCCAAGCTCCGAAAGTAGTGGATGGGGACTTCCATGGTGGTCTAGTGGTTAAAAATCCATCTGCCAATGCAGGAGACGCGGGTTCGAACCCTGGTTTGGGAAGATCCCAGACCAAGGATCAACATGCCATGGAGCAACTAAGCCTGAGTGCCACAGATACTGAGCCTGAGCATCCTAGAGCCAGTGCTCCAGAAGAGAAGCCACTTCAATGAGAAGGCCACATATAACTAGATAGTAGCCCCCACTCACTGCAACGATAGGAATGAAGACCCAGCACAGTCCTAAAAGAAACAAAAAACCCCAAACTAGGGGATGCTTAAATTACTGGGAGTGAAAACGTCGTGAAGAAAAAAAATAAATCAGGGGAAGAAAAGTGGGGAAAACTACTCCAGAGCTATTACTTGCTTACCTCAGGCCCATTTAAGACATTTTAGAATGTAAGTATTTTTGATTAATGGCGACAGTATGAAAAGGACTAATACATTTTGCTATTCTTCCTTCTTGTTCAACTTTTTTTTAATGGGTAAACTAGAAAATCAGTTTTGAATGAAATGTCTTCATGTTTGTGACAACATTTATGACATAATTCAATGTTTAAATAGGAGGGCTAAGGCCCATGCAGCCATTTGGCAAACGAACACGGCATGCACACACATGGATGCTCGAGTACTGAGCTTTAATAAGAAGTATGTCTATTACTTTACAAAAGAGATGCTGATTAGATTTTCACAAATAAAATGATATATGAACCACTGAAGAAAGACACTATTTCAGCGTTATCTCTGGTAACTTTCTTTTTGCATCACGAAGGCCCATGAAAATGAGGGCATAAGGTCCTGAAACTGTGTGATATAAGAAAATGGCCAGGGACTTCCCTGGTGGTGCAGTGGCTCAGACTCTGCGCTCCCAATGCAGTGGGCTTGGGTATGATTCCTGGTCAGGGAACTAGATCCCTGCAGCTAAAAGCTTGCATGCTGCAACTAAGACCTGGTATAGCCAAATGAATAAATAATTTAAAAGAGTAAAGAAGATGATGCAGAAACAGCATTTTCCTAAATGCAAAGAGGAAGGACGATTAAACACAACTTCCTAATTCCCTCCTTATCTGTTCCGCTTTAAAAAAAAACTCTGCATTTCACTCACTGATGTTTCAAGTTAAATGATTTGCTGACTCTTCTAAAAATCTTTGGAGTAAATTAAAGATGATCTGAAGTATCACGAAATCAAGAGTGAGAGTAACTACCCTGAAGGAATAATTTTACAATGTGAAAGAATAACCAAGGTCTATGCAAAGTTATTTTTGCTTTGAATAGAAATCCTGAGTGCACTGTGTAAGAATAAAAAGCTATTCCCAACATGCAAAAATTCTGGAGGCTTTTTCAAATGAACCCTCGAAGTATTTTAACTCTGCTACTGTGAGAACTATGTATGTGCTAGGTTTCCCAAATGGAATTCTCTATTCCCAGAACAATCTTCTCTGAAGCCATGAAAAATAAATAGAATTCAAAGTTCTTATGCCTGGTATACTCTGACTATGCTCTTTTTCATAAAACACATCACCTAGTTTTTATGTTACTCTACACACTATATGTTGCCACAAAAGAGATATTTCTCCTAATTTAGCCTCATATGCAGGATTTTTAAAAACAATCAAAATGAAAATCGCAGACCCCAAAACATGTACATAAATTCACATCTCTGAAATTATGACTTATCAGAGCACCAGGTCCACTAGATACTTGAAAAAAAAAATTATTACCGGCTGCTGACCTCATAAATCTTTGGCAACATTACCTCTGAATAAGAGATTGTGGAGGGTTATACAGTATTTTCAATAAGAAGTTGCAGTACTTGGCTTAACACATACACTACACCAAAGCTGATGTTTGAAATGATTTTGAAATCTTTAAACTGCTCAGCAGGCACAAACAAGCCATGCAGCCCACTTACAGCTCATCAGCCCTTGGCTTTGAGTCACCTAAGTGATAAATCAAGGAAGGTGAGAAAGAACATTTGCCACTCTCCATGGTGGCATCTGACCCTTGACAATCCCCTGGAGACAGAGTCAGTTGCTGCTTCAGCTCTCCCATCATGCTCCACCATCAACTCTCCACTGGCATGGCATCCACAGTGGAGATGGTCACACTTTTCATTTCAGTCCTTTTATATGCACCCTCCCTCTTCATGTTCTCCTTGCAACTGAATTCACTACTGTTTCAAAGAATGGGGGCCCTGTGCTTGGGAAGGGTGGGGTATCATTACAAGTCCGTCTATTTGTTTGGAATAAAATAGTCAGAAGCAGAACAATAAACACAGAAGTCTGCTAGAACAGGCCTTTGGTTTATCAACACAAAGAGTTTTCTTCATGACTTCCTTGGCCATTAGTTGCCTTTAAAGATAGAGTTGCTAATAATTTCCTTTCCCTTTTACTCGTTTAATTATACAATCGGATGTGAAAGCATTTGGCTCAATTTAACTATTTTATTTTTAACCATTTCCAATACAGACTGGCAATCTTGGTCAGGAAATAATACTGAAAAAGCATGTCCCAACATTACGCAGGTTATATATGCATAAATACCATAATATTGCCAGCATCTCCACTAAAGCCCCAGAGTAACAATCTCCATGCCCATCATGAAGCCTCAGTAAATTTGGGTACAAGCAGTTTATTTAGGAGGTGATCCTAGAAAACACTGTGGGGAATAGGAAAGTGAGACAGGAAGGGGAAGAAACGATCACAAATGCTTTGTTGAGCAGATTACTTATGTGGGCAACTGCAGTGGGGGTCCCCCACTCCTGGGGACCCTCTGAGAACTTGTGGGACATGCTTCAAAATCATCCCAGTGAGGGGAGAAAGCTGAGGTTTTCACAGACCTCTACAAATACTCATTGGAAGATCTCCTGGATATTCATTGGAAGGACTGTTGTTGAAGCTCCAATACTTTGGCCATGTGATGCGATGGTAAGAGCTGGCTCATTGGGAAAGACCCTGATGCTGGGAAAGATTGAAGGAAAAAGGAGAAGGCGGCGACAGAGGATGAGATGGTGAGATAGCATCACCGACTCAATGGACATGAACTTGAGCAAGCTCCAGGAGATGGTGAAGGACAGGGAAGCCTGGTGTGCTGCAGTCCACAGGGTCGCAAAGAGTCAGATATGACTGAGCGACTGAACAACACTCTCATTCCTTATTTCTTACTGGCACTTTTGGTCAAGACCCATGTGTCCCTTTACCACCCCAAAGCTAAGGGGATATGGACAGGATATCCACAGCATCTCTTCTACATGATCTAAGATGTTACCTCCTCCAATCTGCAATCACAGAACAGTATGCGGGATCTTGTACACTAAATGTCAGCAAAGTAAACAGATGCAGACACACTGCATACACAAGATTTAATTGGGTTTGCAAAACTTCCTACATTTTATATAAACTACATTCATCCCTCAAATTTTAAAGTAAAATTTTCCTACAGTTAGAAAATTGCAGCACATAACTTCCTCAGAGTTTTAAAAGATAATGCTTTGGGTTCAATTCTGACTATATACATATAAGGCTATTTTAGTTTCATGGGCTGGTCAGAGTTCTTAAAGCCAAAATAGAAACTCTCAAGCCTCGGGGCATTTTCATAACTGGATGTTCTGTATTTAGGGGCAAAAGTTGCAAATGAATAACTCTCATATAATGTGTGAACTCAAAAATAAAGAAAAAAGAGAAATTCCCCTCAATAAAAGTACCAATAAAATGTTAATGTAAGTATCTGTCACTTAATAATAAAGGACAGGAAAAACCATCACTGACATATAATTTAAGGTCTAAAGTCTTTCCATGATTCACATGATAAAGGCCTTCTTGACATGACATTTATGATTCCTAGAAGACTGTAAATAGCATCTGAATGTGCCTTGCAAGCATCTCAGATTTATCCCCAGGAACAAATGCCTCAACATTGTCCTGCACCCGAAAGCTTCTGGATCCTCTCAACAGAGCTGCCTGTTACCTCTCAGATGGATGCTGGGTAGGAAGAGGGCGGCGTGGCAGCCAAGACGGCATTGGAGGAAAAGACAACCACTGTTTCCTTGTGTTAGGTAGGATGCTCAGGTCCCCTCACTGCCACCCTCCACCGCAGTGCCTGCTCAATGGGGCCATTCCCCTCAGTCCAGCTGCTGCCCTCAGTCTCCTGCTAGAAAGTGTTGGTTGTAAAAAGTCGGAGCACAAAATGAACTTATGTGGGATGGACTCAGATTCTGCCCTCTAGAGTCAACCAGACCTAGGCATGAGTCTGATCACAACTCTGTGACTCTTGGCCGATTTCCTTTGTTTCCTTATCTGTGAAGTGGAGTTGATAATAGTACCTTCCCCAAAGGATTGCTGCGATGTAATACACAGTGCTTAGTATTGAGTACTCAAGAATTAGTAGCTGCTGCTATGATGATGGTTATTATGGAAGGAAGCAAGCACAGAAGGTCCATGGGAAACTGGAACAAGGCTTAAGGAAATCTAGCAAGCAGAGGCTGCTTTCTCTTTCTCCAGAGCAGTGGTTTTCAAATGATGGCCCCTCGACCAGCAACACCACTTGAGAACTTGTTGGAGATGCAAAGTATCAGGCTGAACTCCAAACTAAAGGAATAAAAAAATCTGGGGGCGGGGGTCCACCAGTCTCAGTGTTAACCAGCCCTCCAGGGGATTCTGGTGCATGTTCAACTTTTGAGAGACACTGCTCTAGCTGCATAACAAGAAGGATAATGGCCGAGTTGAGTTTAGTTCTTAAACAGTAACATCCCCTCCCTCATCACTGGTCCTCTGCTGGGCATTCCCATCATTTGAAATTTCCATTTACATTTGTCACATATGCACCACTAGTCCGTGTGTGTGCATGCTAAGTGGCCTCGGCTGTGCCTGACTCTTTGCGACCCCATGGACTGTAGCCTACCAGGTTCCTCTGTCCATGGGATTCTCCAGGCAAGAATACTGGAGTGGGCTGCTGTGCCTTCCTCCAGGGGATCTTCCTGACTCAGGGATTGACCCGCGTCTCTTCTGTCTCCTGCAGTGGCAGGTGGGTTCTTTACCACTAGTGACACCTGGGAAGCCCAGTCCATGTGTAGGGTCTTTTAAAGATGGAAGTAGATCACAGCTTTAAGGGACTGTTTGTCCTCTGTCCAAACCCAGAAAGACTAACTAGAAAGAATTTCTCAGACCATTTTGAGTTTTAGTCTCCGTGTTAAGTATATTAGGATGTAAGAAATAGATAAGAAATTTATGATGTTAACAATCATCATATAATCAAGTCTATCAGAGTATCATAGTATTGACATTTCACGGCCATTACCTTTAAGTTTAAAAAGAGAGTGATAGCTACTTTTCAAATATAATTAGAAAGCAGACATGATTGTGTAATAAAGTACATGCATTAATATAAAGTTAGATTTCAAATCTTAAGGCTTGTAGGGTAACATTTTCTCAGCCATATGTTTAATAGCTGTAACGAAAAGACAATGCTTTCTACTGCTGAGAAATTTGATTACAGAGGAATCTTAAGTATTGTCCTTCATTTAAAACTCTTAAATGGTACTACGACATATGTCCTTTTGCTTTGAAATGCATACATATTTACATAAAATGTAGTCATTTCTCCCACTTCTTCATTGTTGAAATTGCCTTCGCCAACAGTTATGCAGTGTCAAGATGGGATCAGAATGCGTGGGAGCAGAAATTTTTTGCAGTCAAGCTTTGCTAACATATGCAACTATTCACAAATTACCAATGAAACAATATCCGTGTCTAAGAAAGAGTGTGGAAAAGCTGGCTGTTAAAACTCTTGCCTTGATTCTCACTTCTGCTAAAAGAAGATCATAGCTGGGACTCAACTTTAGCTGCACTGGAATCACCAGGAATAATAATTTTTTTTAGAACTCTGATATGTGGGTTTCCCCCAACGAGTCTGGTATGATTGGTCTGGGGTACAGCCTGGGCATTTTTAAAGCTTCCTAGTTGATTCTAATGGTCATCAGAGCCATTGCCCTAGAGATCTCCTCTAATCTCATCACTTCCCATTATTTAAATATGACTATGTACTAGGACTTCCCAGGTGACATAAGTGGTAAAGAATCCGCCTGCCAGTGCAGGAGACATAGGAGACGGGGATTTGATTCCTGGGTCAGGAAGATTCCCTGGAGGAGGGCACAGCAACCCACTCCAGCATTCTGGCCTGGGAAATCCCATGAACAGAGAAGCCTGGAGGGCTACAGTTCATGGGCTCGAAAGAGCTGGACACGACTGAAGCAACTGAGCACACACACACATTCTGTATGAGCTGGTGGCTGGTGGGAAGAAATGCTAATGTTGGGTTCTTGGTCCTTTAGCCCAGGCAGATGTTGGTTTCTATGTTAGGATTTTCTTAAAAGAGTCTGGCCAGGCAGTGGCCTCCTGTTCTTTTTCCCAAGTGTCTTTCTTTGGGATACTCTAACAAAATACCAGTGACTAGGTGGCTTACAAACATTAGAAATGTATTTCTCAAAGTTCTGGAGGATGGAAGGTCTAAGATCATGGCACCAGCACGGTCATGTGCAGTGCCTTCTTGCTATGTTCTCATGTGGTGGAAGGACCACGTGAGGGTGAAGGATCTCTTTGGAACCTCTTTTCTAAGGCTTTAATTCCATTTATGAGGGCTCTACCTCTCATGGCTTAAGACATCCCAAAGGCCCTACCACCTAAACACAATCACATCAGACATGAGGATTTCAACATATGAATTTGGAAGGGACACAAAGAGTGAGATCATAGCACCATACCAAGTAATATATGAAATGATACCATTTTGATACAAATTAAACCAGTATTGAGTATCTTTTCACTGATTCCATTCTGTCATTTATTCACTCAGGCATTAAGTAGACATCTATTATGTGGAATATATATATACATATATATATATATATGTATATATATATATATATGTATGAAAAAGTGTGAAAAGACCTAAAGAAGCATATAGCCTAGAGGGGATTACAAATCCATAACAATTAAAATACCATATGACAAAGGACAAGATAAATGCATTGTGGGAACACATTAAAGATACATGAGAACCAGTTTGGGATATTTAGGAATGTCTGTTGGAGAAGGCAATGGCACCCCACTCCAGTACTCTTGCCTGGAAAATCCCATGGACGGAGGAGCCTGGAAGGCTGCAGTCCATGGGGTGGCGAAGAGTCGGACATGACTGAGCGACTTCACTTTCACTTTTCACTTTCATGCATTGGAGAAGGAAATGGCAACCCACTCCAGTGTTCTTGCCTGGAGAACCCCTGGGACGGGGGAGCCTGGTGGGCTGCCATCTATGAGGTCGCACAGAGTCGGACATGACTGAAGCGACTTAGCAGCAGCAGCAGCAGCAGGAATGTCTGTATGAGCTGCTCGCCGAAAGGGGCTTATAAACTAGCCAAGCAATGGTGAGACAGGAGGGACAGGCTGTTCCTAAGAGAAGGAGCTATGTGCAAGAAGGGACAGAAACAAGAAATAAAATACTTCATTTGATTGTAGAGTTCAGTAAAGAGGGATAAGCCTTAGCGGGTTACATAAAGCGAGAACATGAAGGGCCTTGTAAGCAGTGGAATGGTGGTAAATGTTAAGTAACTGGCTTTGGGTCTGTAAGTGGGGGCAGGGGGGAACTCTAATTGTAGCATTTGTCAACTTCTGTGGTGTAAATACTCCCACTATGGCTGGTTTCAAGAGAGTGGCATGAAAATCTATACACGACCATATATAAAACAGCTGAGGAGAATTTGCTCTGTGACTCAGGGAACTCAAATCCGGTGCTCTGTTACAACCTGGAGGGGTAGGATGGGGAGGGATGAGGTGGAAGGGGGGCTCAAGAGGAAGGGGACATATGTATACCTATGGCTGATTACCTTTTAAGATGTTTTAGGTGCAATCACCTACGAGAAAAGTTTGTTAGACATAGACATAATTCTTAGAATGAGATAAGTAGAAGATAAGTGGTTAACAGGTAGAGCACATTTGTGTTAAACATAGATAATGAGGACTGAAAGGCCCAAAGATACCTAATATTCATGAGGCACCTGGGCACTAAATATTCATAATATACTAAATATATATGAGAAGACACTAAATATACAAGAGCTAAATATTCAGGATAACATAAATATTCATGTGCACTTAATATTAATGAGGTCTTAATTCAGCCACCCATTGGTGACAGCCATTCTAGACCTCTAAGTTCTCTAAGAATGACACAGCTATGCATCAGGCTAATTGGCAAGCTACCGCTGTGGTTGTGCATTCTTGTCTTCGTTTCAGATAAAGTGTGTGTCACTGACCCAGTGACCACACAGTGCTGGCTCCAGTGTGGGAAAATCAACTGGGATCGTGTAAGCACGCCATTAGTGGGGAAGCCTGATACAGTACAGACAGGACATAAAAACAATATGTATCCCAGTATTCAAGAAATGTGACCCTCCAGCCTACTTATACTCAGGCTGAAGGGTATTAACGTACCCATATCTTCCCCCCTTGTTTCTCACTGTGTGTTTTCACTGACTTTCATAAACTGTGTGATGTGAGTGTTTTACTTCGGTCTGGGAGCCTTTCTTTTCCATGATTTCTCAGATAGGCTGACCATTACTGTATGTGCTGCTCACAACTGCGTCATGTTCATTGCCGGTGTGATAGAGGAGGTATGTGAAATTTAAAAATATAATTTCAATTTCTCAGGAAGAAAGAAACTTGGGAGTTAATGATGATAACTCCTCTAATTTGCTTAATCATTTGCTGAATTTTTAAGACATAAAGTTGATTATCTATGAAGTGGAAAAAAGCACAAAGCGAAAACATCTTAAAATGGATGGACTTTTGAAATGATTTGAGACCCCAAATCTATCAATAGAAAAGAACCACAGGAGGAAAAGTCCACAAATAAATATTTCATCAAAGAAATATTGAATTTAAAAGAGGAACCATATTCTGATGATGCTTGCTTACTTTCCTTGATCCACTCAAAGAATATTTTTTAAAAACTGATACGAAAAAAAATGAAAAAAAAACTGATGTGAATCACTTGATGACATTTAAAACGATGTAAAAATAAATTTGGATCTAAAGTGTCAGTGAAGGACATAACCCAATTGGATTAAAATGTTAGTTTTTAAATAAGTAATCAAAAACAGAATTAGATCTTGGGATTTTATTTCAATGTATATTATTGATGAATGCCAGTATAAAACTAAATACACAATTTGGAGCAATTTAACTTAACATTTGTTGGGATTTTTTGACTGCCCATTTATTTAAGGCACTCCACTAGATATTGCAGGGGTCTATAGGGATGAAAACTATTTTTATAGAGTTTACAGGATAATTATAATGATAGAGAATGTTCTCCAAAAACTAGACACAATTTCGTTCAAATAAAGTACCTGGAGAATCCCAGGGACGGCAGAGCCTGGTGGGCTGCCGTCTATGGGGTCGCACAGAGTCGGACACGACTGAAGTGACTTAACAGCAGCAAAGTACAAATAAAAAGCTTTAGAGGTTTGAAGAAGGGAGAAATGTAATTGGTTGGAGAATCCAGAAGTATGGCTGAGGAGCTGTGGGAGATGGTCCCTCAAGGATGATTAAGCTACCGGCAGGCAAAGGACAGGGGGAAGGCCAAGAAGGTACAGAGAATTACATGATGCAGAACTTAGATTCTTCCTTATAAAAAGGCAAGACAGTGGCTCATGTGGACCCTGAAGATATCAAAAAATCTGTGGGTAATTGCTCTGGTAGTAGCAGATTTTTGCAGTATGCTCTTAGTCCACACACCATAATCTAATTGACTATGAGGTTTTCCTGGGCAGTCTCAGAGACATCTCCAGCTCAGAGTATATAGACTTTGGCATGAACCTTTGAACACGGAACACATTGTCCTGTGACTGACTTGCCCCCCATTTGTCTCTCCAACTACTGTATACTCCAGGCTCCTTGAGGCCAAGAGTTTTATCACGTTCATTCTCAAGCCTAACAGTGAGTACAGGGTTTAACACCTAGTCAGTGATCAATTACTGCTTAATGAATGAATGAATCTCTCAAACAACAGTCTCTCAGAATGATTACCCCAATCAGCTTATTAATAATGTTTCAGATGAGGAAGGAGAGGAAAGAGAAGGGGTGTAAGAGAGAGAAAAGATCTTTCTAACTCACACAAAGAACAGATCTGAGTTTCATATTCATCAACACACAAAATCAGCACACACATGTTAGTCACATATAAATACAAATTAGAAAAAAAAATCAGTTGGGCTCAAAGAGGTGGGGTTTTCATCTCTCCCTGATACACAGACCCCCTAACTGTCCTTTAGGTGACTTCACTTCCCTTTCAAAGCTGCCTTTGACACTCCAGAATTAAAACACTGCAGGATTGGGAGGAGACAGGCACAGTGTTTGATTCACTCCCTTGAATACAGCTGGAATAATTTTGCTTATAAAAATGACAGGAAATACTGGAAGATAACAAAGTGTCTTGTGAATCATCTAAGAAAGATGGTATTAAGGTGGAATGAAGAGCTCTGAAGAGTAGCAATCTATGAATAATACTTATTATATAGAGACTGACTTTTCTCTTTAGGGAAATATGTAACTGAGTAGAATTTTATTAAAAAACTTTTGGAAGGTAGAGTTTGCTTTCCTTTGCTCTACATGTATATACTTGAAGGACATATATATATATGTGTGTGTGTGTGTGTGTGTGTGTGTGTGTGTATAACTGGCATTATATATAATACATATAATTGGCATTTTAATTATTGTAATAGAAAGATCTTTCTTCCGTAAGTCAAATTTTTTTTTTCATTTTGCTGCTTCTTGAATTTCTTTCTTCCTTCTTTCCCTACAATTGCATGTTCAGATCTACTTGAAAGGGGGAAAGAAAGGAGCATGCCTATGGGCTATCTAACCATAGTTGGTGACTGGTCTGAGTTCAATAACATTTAATGCAAGTCTCAGTGAAGTTATCAGGACATACTCAGCGGAAAACCTGCCCAGGGAGTTTGTACCAATCTTTAAAGTAAGTTACAGAAGTAAAATTACCATTTCATCTTCAAGATAAGAGAAAGAATTCAAACTAAGAAAAATAAGAACAACAATAAGATGGCACAGCAGAACACCTCATTACTAAAAGATGACTTTGATATGCAATGATCTCTTTGCTCTTTCAAAGATGCAAAAAAAAAAATGTATCTCAGCTACTATTCAGTGAGTCTATAAGTTCCTATGACATTGTGAGTTTTAATTAGATCATTTGTTAATGAATTCAGACTCAGTCTTTCCATTGCTGGGGTGCTCTGTGTATTCTTATGTTCCTCTCTATTGCTGCATTTTCCAGACTCCTTCCATGTCTTCTTTGTCCCTTACCTCCACTTTCCTAATCCTCAACTCACCACAGTCAGAGTGCTTGCTCTGGTTCCACTGTAAATTTTTTGATTACATCATCATGAACCTCTTATCTACTCAAACTCCACGGGGGAGTGTTCGCATCAAGCTGCGTCAGCATCCAGAGAGTCCCTGGCAGTGTGAGCCCCTCCTCTATCTTTAAGTTTTCCCCTTGCTCAGCTTCCTACTCACTTTTTTTTCCTTCTTGGCTTTGTGTTTCCTGGCTACTCCCTCTTCGTGCCCACAGGAGCCCTAGTACTTTCTTCTTTACAATGTTGTTTTCTGCAAGAGATTATGCCTGGGAAATCATACCCCTACTCTTGCATAAGTGGAAAGTTCTTAAAAATCTCAGGTGAGAGAATCTTGGGTGTCTTCTTTTTTCAAAGCAGTCCTAGACACTCCAGAATACAAACAGTGTGGAATATTGTTTCGGGTCCATTTTATACAGATGAGGACATTAAAGGTCACTGGGGTAAAGGTCATGTAGTTGTTACTCATCTTCATCTGAGAGCTTCTGGTCTCCCATCTCTCTTTGGGCAGTGAATATGATCAGACATGTACATGTGTGTGATACAGGGGCACTTCTCAAGTGTTAACGTACACGCCCATTCCTGGAGGACCTTGTTACAGTGAAGATTCTGATTCCATGGCTCTGAAACAGAGCCTGAGATTCCACATTTCTAACAAGTTCCCAAGTGTTGCAGAGGCTTGAGGTCCGTGAACCACGCTTTGCATAGCAAGGTGATTCAGTTTTAAGAGACTGAAGGAATTAATATATAGGACACATAGCTCTCTCATTATGACAGCTGAGTCTGAGAACTGAAAAAAGAATGACTATGAAAGAAAATTCTGAATTATCAAATCTTCAATACTATACTGTCTTAAGTGGCAGAAAGATAAGCTTATGACAAAGCTGAATGAGCTTCACAGTAATCAGGGTGGTAGGATGCTGTGGACCCACAAACTTGTTTCCAATTGTATCACTGAAAAGGACCTAAAATAGGCTATTGAAAGAGATAGTGCCTTGCTCTGTGAGGGTTTGAAAATATATGCACATTTCAACTTTACAGTCATTAGCTAGACCCAGCATTTATAATGAAAAGCTACTAGTTTGATGCTATTTAAATAAAGGTACTAAACTATGAAATCACGAGCTAGAGGGGCCTTAGAGATCATATAGCTAAGCCTCTTAATTTACTTATGAGGGAACAGAATGTTCACAGGATTTACTGGAAGCGATACAGCTAGTTAACGGCAAAATTAGCAGCAGAATGCACGTCGCCTGACTCTCACAGTGTAGCTCTTCCCTAGTATAGGGAAGATAGTTTCTTAAAAATACAACCAAACAATATTGTAAAGTAATTAACCTCCAATTAAAATAAATAAATTTATATTATTTTTTTTTAAAAAAATACAGCTTAGTGAATATTTTCAAGTACCTGTGGTATCAATATATTGACCACAAACTACTTCTTTTCCATGGGCTCACTGTATAACTGGGTGACTAGTAGGCCAGTTAGGAACTGAGGTTAGAAGAAAATGATTCAAAAATACAGCTTTTTCCAGAGGCTTCCCTTTGCCCTGTGCTTACACATAGCCCAGCAGGAATTTGTAGCAGTCCTTTTATGAGTCATATACTGTTTAACAAGTTGCCTGCTAATTATAGTAACTTTAGGGGGAAGTGGTCAAAGTTCCTACTTCACAAGCTCCAGCAGTCAGAGCCTCAGCGCTTTATCCAGGACAGGACAAGGAAACCATCTGCAGGAAGGCAAATGTACAGCTGCTAAACTGTCACAAAATGTCCCACTGATCTCAGTGACTGATGAGTGGGGAGTCTGTTTTCATACCTCCTTCCCCTCTGGGTTAGAGCTGAATATGCAAAAATGGGGCAAGGGGTAGAGAAACAGTAAGGGAAGGACTCTGCTTCGTGGAAAGGTCCTAAGACAGCCTGTCTAAGTGAGAATCTGACTTGCTTTAAGCACCAACCTTCCAGCTCCAGGTCAATATACACCATATTACTCAATGGTCCTCCTTCACCAGGGCTACAATTTTACAATTTGTTTTGTAATGCCGACGTCATTTGTCTTTAAATTATAGGCTCAGGGCTGCCAGGTGCTATCTAAACATATCAAGATGTGTAGTGCTGTATTATTCTAATGATAATAAATAGCTACTATTTATTAAGTGCCTACATGGCAGATACTATGCTTGTCAGGGCTTCCCCTCTACCCATATTTCTTTATAGAATAAAACATAATATTAAAACATTCAAAGGCAAAACAAGTCCTTAATCCAATCATCTAATAATATATTAATATATTAAGCCTTCCATGTTAATTTATATCCTTGTCCACGCAAATGTTCAATGGTTATATACTTGTGTTACAATTTCTATCCCAATTTTTCACTTTTTATGCAATTTGATACATTCTATTTCTCATTATTCGTTGACTCTCTCCTTTGAAAATTCAGGATAACAAAAACTACTAACTTGGTATGTATCCTTTCATTCCTCCACCATGCTCAGGTAATCCTAGATTAATTTTGTCTCTTTCATTTTTAAAATGGGTTCACATGTTTATTAAAACTTATTTTGTTTGTTAAGAAGGTATCATGGTTAATCCTTCAGGAAAGCAGCCACAGATCTAATTGAAAAATAATTCACTCTAGTAATTCCATAACTCACAATTTATTCAAGAAAAATTCCCCATTGATGGATATTTGCTTTATTTCAATTTTTTTTTACCACTATCAACAATGCTGCAATAAACATTCTCTACATATATAGCCTTTCATATGGGTACTTTTATCTCTGTAGAATCGATTCTCAGAAATGGAGTAACAGATCAAAAGGTATGTGCACTTTAAAATTTTAAGAGATAATACCACATTTCTTTCCTCAAACACCACAGCAATTTATGTCCCTACCAGCAATGACTGAGTAATCTTTTTCCACCATCAGAAGTTATAATTCTTAATTCTTATCCATCTGATGAATGGAAACTGCTGTCTTTTTTTTTTTTTTCTTTTCCTGACTACTTTTAGGTTGCGTATCTTTTCACAGTTCTATGTTTCAGCTAACTGGATGTCCTTTTCTGTGAATTGCATACACCTATATTTGACTGGTTTTCTATTGGATTGTTTGTCTCCTTATAAATTAATTTGCAAGACATATTTGTGTATTAGGGGTATGCATCCTTTTATATCATATATGTTGCAAACTATACCCACTTAATCATTTATCTTTTGACTATGTGTTCTGTTATTTTTATGTAGTAAACAGGTCTAGCTTTTCCTTTTCGCTTCTGAGATCCTATCTTGTTTAGAAAAGATGTTTCTCATCCCAAGGATTTTTCTTTTTATATTTAAAACTTAAATGTACTTGAAATTTATTTTTATATTGCATGAGCTAGGAGATAAACTGTGTTCTCCAAGAGGGATGGCAAAGAGGGCTGGCAGCATTTATAGAATAAAACATCTTTTTCCCCCCACTGAATTAGAGTAACACTTTTGTTTCATTATGTTTCTCCAAACAATCTGATCTCCTTCTGGACTTGAAATTTTGTTTGAGTGATCTGTTTGTCTCGCTTCTGTTGTGTGTGTGCTAACACTATGTGATATGGATTACAGAAGCTTCATGGAGAGTTGCACATTAGGCAAGCCCCCCCTCTGTTCTCCAGTGCAGAGATGTTTAGACTTTTTCATACATCCTCAGGCTGTTCTCAAGTATTTATTTTTTGTATGGTCTGTAAAAGTCTCCCCTCCTCCCTTAATATATTAACACTGCCTTCAAGGCACTTGAAGTTTACAGGGGTTATCACTGTTTAAATGATATCTCAGTAAGCCTTAGATATTTTATGAAATTTAGGCTATTACTAGGGGAAAAACTGCATTGAAAAAAAATAAAATATCCAGGGGACTGCCTAAATAAATGACACTTCATCATCATAATGGAACACTACATAGTCATTAAAAGAATGGCTGTGCTTTTTGTTAGGGACTGAACTGTGTCCCCCTCTAAAACGTGAATGCTAAAGTCCTAACCCTCAGTACTTCAGAATGTGACCTTATTTGGAGAGAGCCTTTACTGAGGAAATCAAGTTAAAATGAGGTCATTAGGTTGGGCCTTAATCCAATGTGACTGATGTCCTTATAAGGGGAAACTTGGAGACAGACACGCAAACAGCAAGAACGTCATGTGAACATGAAGGCAGAGATCTACAAGCCAAGGAATGCCAAGGATTGCCAGCAAACAACTAGAAGCTAGGGGAAAAGCATCGATCAGATTCTCATCGCCTTCAGAAGGAACAAACTCTACAAACACTTTGATCTCAGACTTCAAGCTTGTAAGACTGTGAGACAATACTTTTCTGTTGTTAAAGCCACACAGTTTGTGGTATCTTATTACGGTAGCCATTGCAAACTAATATTCTTTATGTACTGATACAAGACAATGTCCAAGAGATATTAATGAAGAAGAAAAGCATGATACAGAACAAGCATGTATAATATGCCACCATTTATATAAAAATATATACACAAGGAAACATATACATCCTTAAACTTATGTATATTTGCTTAAAAACTCATAAATATATCCTGAATGATACACAAGAAACTGATAACTTGGGCTGCCTCCTGGGGAGGGAACAAAGTAGACAGTGTACAGAGATAAAGAGAAAAGAATTCTGGCTATACACCCTTTTGTAACTTTGGGTTTCTGAACCATGAAGATGATTACCTATATTAAAATGAGTATTGTAAAAAAGAAAACTCCATAAATGATCACCTTTACAAAAACTATCTTGATTCAAAAACAGGTGACTCAACACAGGTTTGAAGTGCTCATCCATTTATATGCAGCTTTCTTTCACTAAATTCATACTATAG
This sequence comes from Ovis canadensis, assembly GCF_042477335.2. Taxonomy (NCBI): domain Eukaryota; kingdom Metazoa; phylum Chordata; class Mammalia; order Artiodactyla; family Bovidae; genus Ovis; species Ovis canadensis. The sequence continues at coordinate 32,097,410 of NC_091727.1, forward strand.
TACTAGAGGATCTGCAGTTGGTTGCATCTGCGGATGTAGAACTGCAGGTGAAAGTAAAAGTCACTCAGTGGTGCCTGAGTCTTTGTGACTCCATGGACTGGAGCAAGCCAGGCTACTTTGTCCATGGAATTTTCCAGGCAAGAATTAACTGGAGTGTGTAGTCATTCCCTTCTCCAGGGGATCTTCCAGACCCAGGGATCGAACCCAGATCTGCACTGCAGGCAGATTCTTTACCGTCTAAGCTACAAGGGAACTGCAGGTATGGAGGGACAATTGTAAAGTTACACACAGATTTTCAACTGTGTGAGGGGTCAGCACCCCTTACCCCCAGGGTTGTCCGAGAGTTGACTATAATTTTGAAAGGATTTTTTATACTTTCTATGTGCAGATTTATATCAGAGTGAAACACGTTAATAGTGTACAATGTTTACATATACAAGCAAATATATTTTCTACTTACTCAGACAACAAATTTTGCATTGTTAATGTATGCTTATCATTACTTGAATAATACGGGGTTAAAGGAATACAAAACAGTTTCTTTTTTTATAAAGGCTCATAACGGAGTATAGGAGAAAATTTTAAAAATCATGAGAGCAATTCTGAAGTTCCAAAATTCACAGATTCTATTTAGTTGGTTTTATAACGGACTTTTGGACTCAGAGGGAGAGGGAGAGGGTGGGATGATTTGGGAGAATGACATTCTAACATGTATACTATCATGTAAGAATTGAATCGCCAGTCTATGTCTGACGCAGGATGCAGCATGCTTGGGGCTGGTGCATGGGGATGACCCAGAGAGATGTTATGGGGAGGGAGGTGGGAGGGGGGTTCATGTTTGGGAATGCATGTGAGAATTAAAGATTTTAAAATTTTAAAAACTAAAAAAATAAATAAATAAAAGTTAGACTTTTGAGATAATTGCCAATTCACATGCCATTGTGGGAAATAATGCAGAGAGAGCCAATGTATCTCTCTGAGCCAGTTTCCCCAAAGGTAACATCTTGCAAAACCGTACTACAATATCATAACCATGATGTTGATGGTCATACGATCAAGATAAAGAATAGTTCCAACACCACAAGGATCCTTCCTATATAGCCCTTTAATAACCACACCCACCTCTCTCCTCTCTCCCGGCTGTTCCTGCCTCCTGGCAGCCACTAATCTGTTCTCTATAATTCTGTCATTTCAACAATGTTATATAAATGGAATCATGCAGCATGTAACCTTTAAAGATTATTATTATTATTATTATTTTACTCAGCATAATTTTCTGGAGATTCGTCCAAGTTGTTGCATTTATCAGTGCTGCATTTCTTTTGAATTCTAAATAGTATTGCATGGTATGGATGTACTATAGTTTGTATAACCACTCATTGTTAAAAACCATCAGGGCTGTTTCCAGTTTGGGGCTCTTATGAATAAAGCTGATATGAACATTTTTGTACAGGTCTTGGGATAAATGCCCAACAGTACAATTACTTAGTTGAATGGTAGTTCCATGTTTAGTATTATAGGAAACTGGCAAACTGTTTTCTAGAGTGGCTGTACTATTCCACTTTTCCACCAGCAATGTATGAATGATCCATTTTCTCTGCATCTTTGCCAACATTTGGTGTTGTCACTGTTTTAGCTATTCTGATAGATAAGTGAAGATATTTCATTATGATTTTAATTTGCATTTCCCTAATGACTGATGCTGTTGACAATCTTTTTATGAGCTTATCTGCCATCTGTATGGCTCAGTGGTAAACTCTAGTCAATGCAGAAGACACAGGAGATACGGGCTCGATCCCTGGGTCGGGAAAATCCCCTGGAGTAGAAAATGGCAACCTGCTTCATTATTCTTGCCTGTAAAATTCCATGGACAGAGGAGCCTAGTGAGCTGCAGTCCATGGGGTTGCAAAGAATCGGGCACAACTGAGCATGCACACATACACGCATACACACATATTCTCTTAGGCAACATGTCTCTTCATGTCTTTTGTTCATTTTCTAATAGAACTATTTTATTGTTGAGTTTTGAAATTCTTTATATAGTCTAAATGCTAGTATTTTAAAAGAAATTTTATTTTATCATAAGAATACAACTTTAGATTTACCCTCTTAATTTCTCAGTGTACAATAGAGTATTGCTAACTATAGGTACAATTTTATACAAGAGATCTCTAGACCTTATTCATTTTGCTTAACAAACTTAATGTCTGTTAATAACTCCCCATTTCCTCCTACCCTCAGCCTCTGGCAACTACCATTCTACTCTTGATTCTATAAATTTGACTAGTTTAGATATTTCATATAAGTGGAATTATGCAGTATTTATCTGTAATTAGCTTATTTCACTCAGAATAATGTTGTAGTAGATACTGGTCTTTTGTTGTATATATGGTTTGAAAATATTTTCTTTCATTCCACCATATGAAATAGGTATTTTTATTTTAATCTCTAGTTTATGTATGTGTAAACTAAGGCACAAAGATGTTATAAACTTTCTCACAGCTATTTGTGTTAAAAACAAGACAGTAGGCTCAAAATGGAGTCACTTATGCTAAGCCCCACATCACCAAACTGAGACTTGATTATGGTTTTGGCTCTACCAGAAATGGAATTTCAAATCAGTCAATCAGAAATCACCTGGGCAGTACTAATGAGGTAATCTGTCGTATAGACTCCTATCATCTCCTATAGAGAACGGATCTTGCCACAACCAGTCTGCTTTTTGCTAGTATAACTTGCTTGTCCCTGCTCCTTTCTGCCTAAAACAGTTTTTTCATTTTGTATGGCTCCTCTGAGCTCCTTTTTATCTGCCAGGTAGGATGCTACCCAATTAATGAATCATTGAGTAAAACTAGTAAGATCTTTAAAATTTACTCAGTTGAATTTTAATTTCTTTAATACCTGGCTAATTAAAATTAGTATACAAGTTCAAAACTCAGATAATAGGGGGATAGCATTTAGTGACACAGCTCAGACATCATGAACAAAGTAAGAACAGTTATACAGTGAAATAAGTCATAAAGAGAAAAACAAACATCATGTATTAACACATTTCTGTGGAATCTAGAAAACTGGTGCAGATGAACCTATTTGTTAAGCAGAAACAGAGAATAGACATAAAGAGCAAATGTATGGACACCAAGGTGGGGGAAATGAGGGGTGAGATGAACTGGGAGATTGAGATTGATATATATACACTATTACATATAAAATAGACAATAAGAACCTACTCACAGGGAGTTCTACTGAGTGCTCTGTGCTGACTCAAATGGGAAGGAAATCCAAAAGAGAGAGAATATATGTATAGCTGACTCACTTTGCTGTACAGAAGAAACTAACAGCATTGTTAAGCAACTGTACTCTAATAAAAATTTTTAAAAAGTAAACCAGGGGTACAATTTGAAAGAATATAGATTCCATTTAGACTTGGTAAATATTTTGACATTATGATTTTGCTTTCATTTTATAATTCCGAAAACATTTAAAACCATAGTTTTTCTGGTTCACACTACTGTGAAAGAAGAAAACAAAACCAAAACTAAATTACGATCTGGTTTACAGTTTAATAAAATTTAGTTTGAGTTTATGCAAATAAATATCCACTGTCTTATATTTTGATTTTTGGTTTAGTTTGGTTCAAGTTCTTGATACACACTGTTATAAGACATGATAAAAAACTCTGAAATTATTACAAGATTGGTGATTTAGTCTCCAAGTCATGTCTGACTCTTTGTGACCCCATGGGCTGTAGCCTGCCAGGCTCCTCTGTCCATTGTTTTCTCCACGCAAGAATACTGCAGTGGGTTGCCATTTCCTTCTTCAGGGGATCTTCTCAACCCAGGGATCGAACCTGGTTCTCCTGCATTGCAGGCAGATTCTCTACCAACTGAGCCATTAGGGAAGCCCATTACAAGATGACTGTGTGACTTTTCCATGGAATACTATCTCTTGTCTAAGAAAATGTTTAGGAGTTATCTGATTATTTAGGGTAAGCACCTTAGTGGTTAGTTGGGCTATTCTGCAACTGTAGAGTTAGAAGTCAGTTTGAAGGGGGCTGGTAATAATGCAAATTATTCTTGTTCATAGAAAGGCAAATGTATTTGTCTCTTGGTGTGCAACTGATTCCTCTGTGTAGACTGTCACCAGTATTGCATCTATTAACACATTTTTATCAGTATTCCTCATTGTTTATGTCTGTTCCTCAGACTCTTTCAAACCAACTGTAACAGCTTACTGATTCTCTCATTAATCTTTTAATAAAATGTTTGACACAATTCATTTTATACATCTATAAGAGTCATGATTTGAACAGTTTTTGAAAATTAGCCTTTAATAAGACACACACATAAATTCTATTGGTCATTCATTATACCGCTTAAAAAAGGTTCCTATGTAATGGACATCTTGCTAGGTGCCTAATACACAATTTCTAATGATGTCATATATCCATGGCACATTTATCTAAACATTTACACAAACATTGGTATAACACTATTATTTTATCCTTTTGTCAGAAAATACATATAAAAGACTGGAATCTAACAGAGAGATTAATAATGAAACTATAGCATTCAGATTTCACCAGTTTTTCCACTAACATCTTTTTTCTGTTTTGGGATCCAGTCTAGGATCTCCCATCGCATTTAGTCATAACGTCTTTTTGACCTCTTCAAGTTGGACAGCTTCTCACTTTTCTTTTGTTTCTCATGACTTTGACAATTTTGAAGAGGACCAATCAGGAATATTGCAGAATGTCTCTTAAGCTGTGACTGAAGTTTCTCATGATTACACTGGGGTTATGGGAACTGCCCTTTTCATCACATTCTATCAGGGAGGAACATGGTATCAACAAGATTATCAATGGCGATGTTAAACTTGACCACTTAGTTAAGGAGGTGCCTCCCAGGTTTCTTCTCTGTTGTAGCTATCACAGTTCACCCATGAACAATGGCAGGGTTAGGAGGTGCCATTCATACAGTTGAAACATGGGCATATAACTTTACAGTCAGACCTCTGTATGCATAACTCCACATCTGTGGATTCAATTGACTGTGTTCAGTTCAGTTCAGTTGCTCAGTCATGTCTGACTCTTTGTGACACCATGAACCATAGCACGCCAGGCCTCCCTGTCCAGCACCAACTCCCAGAATCTACCCAAACTCATGTCTATTGAGTCGGTGATGCCATCCAACTGTCTCATCCTCTGTTGTCCCCTTCTCCTCCTGCCTTCAATCTTTCCCAGCATCAGGGTCTTTTCAAATGAGTCAGCTCTTCAATCAGGTGGCCAAAGTATTGGAGTTTCAGCTTCAACATCAGTCCTTCCAGTGAACACTCAGTAATGATTTCCTTTAGAATGGACTGATTGGATCTCCTTGCAGTCCAAGGGACTCTCAAGAGTCTTCTCCAACACCACAGTTCAAAAGCATCAATTCTTTGGTGCTCAGCTATCTTTATAATCCAACTTTCACATGCATACATGACCACTGGAAAAACCATAGCTTTGACTAGATAGACCTTTGTTGGCAAAGTAATGTCTCTGCTTTTTAATATACTGTCTAGGTTGGTCATAGCTTTTCTTTCAAGGAGTGAGCATCTTTTAATTTCATGGCTGCAGTCACCATCTGCTGTGATTTTGGAGCCCCCAGAAAATAAAATCTGTCACTGTTTCCCCATCTATTTGCCATGAAGTGATGGGACTGGATGCCACGATCTTAGTTTTCTGAATGTTGAGTTTTATGCCAACTTTTTCACTCCCTTCTTTCACTTTCTTCAAGAGACTCTTTAGTTCTTCGCTTTCTGCCATAAGGGTGGTGTCATCTGCATATCTGAGGCTATTGATATTTCTCCTTGCAATCTTGATTCCAGCTTGTGCTTCATCCAGCCCAGTGTTTCTCATGATGTACACTGCATATAAGTTAAATAAGCAGGGTGACAATATACAGCCTTGACGTACTCCTTTTCCTATTTGGAACCAGTCTGTTTTTCCATGTCCAGTTCTCATTGTTGCTTCCTGACCTGCATACAGATTTCTCAGGAGGCAGGTTGGGTGGTCTGGTGTTCCCATCTCTTTCAGAATTTTCCACAGTTTATTGTGATCCACACAGTCAAAGGCTTTGGCATAGTCAACAAAACAGAAATAGATGTTTTTCTAGAACTCTCTCGCTTTTTTGATGATCCAGTGGATGCTTGGCAATTTGATCCATGGTTCCTCTGCCTATGCTAAAATGAGCTTGAACATCTGGAAGTTCATGGTTCACGTATTGTTGTACTATGTCATGTATTTAGTGAAAAAAATTTGCATTTAATTGGACCTGTACTGTTCAAACCCATGATGTTCAAGAGTCTACTGTATCTGTCCTTTTCTGTGCTCTAATTTTTGAAAACAAGTCACCAAGTCTGGGTCACACTCAAGTAGGGAGGGAGAATTAAACCCCATTTCTTATAAAGGTAGTATTTATATATATTTTTTGGAATTTTTCTATAAGGAAGATTTGTTCCTCAAAAATGACTTTTCAGTGAACAGAGAAAACATTATTATCTGTCTGTTTGCTGTGAGGCCAATCTCACTTTTTCCCCTTTCTAAATTCACAAACTGGCTTTTGGCCCGTGTCAAGTAATGTTTGTTTTTCTTATATTATCATTAATTTGTTTAGGTGACAAAGATATTTTTTGGTAGGGTTCTGGAACTCAAGACTATTACGTTTTTCCACATATTTCTGTGGATACAAATTGCACCCACACACTGGGAAGGGAAATGAGCTGACAGCATACGTGTCCCTTTGAATCACTGGGTATCCTACTGGGAGTATTGAGTTACTTAAGCTTCAAAGAAAGATGTGACAATGGCTAAGCATATTTTTGATTCAGATTTTAATGTTCTCACTGCCTAGGTGGCCCATCAATTTTTTTATATTACCCTTTTCCCCTTAAGTTCTCCAACAGTTTTTCTGGGCAAGATTGCTTCAAATGCAAGACTAATTTTAAGCTCAATTAAAATGTTAAAGAGACCATCATGCCATTTGTATTATCCTTTATGAGAAAATCAATACTTTAATAGACTTCCTTGGTAAATTATTTTGAGAAATTCAATAGGATTGTTAAATAAAGCAGAACTCCCCATCAGATTCTAGTCTTTTATATGTATTTTCTGACAAAAGGGTAAAATAAGATAAAGCAATGAGTTACATGACAAAAGATTACAACAATTTTTATTTCAAAGAATACAGTTTTTACACGTTACAAGGTTCTGAGCCAGGAGTGGAAATGTGCCTTAGAGATGTGTTAATTGTTTGTCTGAGTCCTAATGCCTCAAATTTAGCCTGTTATTCATCCTCTGTTATAACACTTACCACATTCTTTTACAATAAGTTATTTTTAAGCATCTGTCTTTTCCTACTAGACCGTGAGCTCTGACTTCAAAGTCTGTAAAGATATGCTGCTGCTGCTCGTGCTAAGTCGCTTCAGTCATGTCCGACTCTGTGTGACCCCATAGACGGCAGCCTACCTACAGTGGCCACATTTCAAGTGCTCAACAGCCATGTGCTGACTAGTAACGCCAGTATCAGGTAGCCCTGATAGAAAATATTTTCATCATCCTATAGAATTCTATTGGAAAGCACTGGTTTAGAGCAAGTTTCTCAGCCTTGGCACTACTGACATATTGGATGAAATAATTCTTTGCTGTGCAGAGCTGTCTTGTGCATTGTAGAATTTGAACAGCATCCTAGTAGTGCCTTCCCCATCCCCACGCCAAGGTGACAACCAAAAGTGTCTTGAGTCATTCTTATATGCCCTCTAGGGATAAAATTGTCTCTGGTTGAGAATTCCCAAGTTACAGAAACGCTTCTTGAACTAGAGTCCTGCCCTTAAGTTGCTAAGACTAACTCCCAGAGACTGCTGAAAGTTGTTTTATTTAAAAAAGGATCCAAAAAAAAAAAAAAAAAAGGATCCAGAAGACATACAGATGGTTAACAAACACATCAAAAGATGCTCAACATCACTCATTATTAGAGAAATGCAAATCAAGACCGCAATGGGTACCGCTTCACACCAGTCAGAATGGCTGCGATCCAAAAGTCTGCAAGCAATAAATGCTGGAGAGGGTGTGGAGAAAAGGGAACCCTCTTGCACTGTTGGTGGGAATACAAACTAGTACAGCCACTATGGAGAACAATGTGGAGATTCCTTTAAAAATTGCAAATAGAACTGCCTTATGACCCAGCAATCCCACTGCTGGGCATACACACCAAGGAAACCAGAATAGAAAGAGACGCATGTACCCCAACGTTCATCGCAGCACTGTTTATAATAGCCAGGACATGGAAACAACCTAGATGTCCATCAGCAAATGAATGGATAAGAAAGCTGTGGTATATATACACAATGGAGTATTACTCAACCATCAAAAAGAATACATTTGGATCAGTTTTAATGAGATGGATGAAACTGGAGCCGATTATACAGAGTGAAGTAAGCCAGAAAGAAAAACACCAATACAGTATATTGACACATATATATGGAATTTAGAAAGATGGTAATGATGACCCTGAATGCAAGACAGCAAAAGAGACACAGACGTGTAGAGCGGACTTTTGGACTCTGAGGGAGAGGGAGAAGGTGGGATGATTTGGGAGAATGGCATTGAAACATGTATACTAACATGTAAGAAACGAATTGCCAGTCTATGTTCAATGCAGGATACAGGATGCTTGGGGCTGGTGCACGGGGATGATCCAGAGAGATGATATGGGGTGGGAGGTGGGAGGGGGGTTCATGTTTGGGAACTCATGTACACCCGTGGTGGATTCATGTCAATGTATGGCAAAACCAATACAGTATTGTAAAGTAAAATAAAGTAAAAATAAAAATTAAAAATTTTAAATAGAAAAGCAAAAAAAAAAAAAAAAAAAAGGATCCAGGGACTTCCCTGGTGGTCCAGTGGCTAAGCGTCCACATTCCAAATGTAGGGGGCCTGGGTTCTATCCCTGGTCAGGGAACTAGATATCACATGCTACAACTAAGACCTGATGAAGACAAATGAATTAATTAAATATTTTAAATAAAGATCCACATATAACTTAAATGTTTCATCAAATTTCATAGAGTGATGCTATTTAATAAAACAAAAATGTATTAGAGTAGAATTGTGCTACAGTCACAAATAATCAACCTTTCCCTAATTTTCCTAACCAACATACCTTGGGCTATCAAAATAAAATTCTTGCCTATGAAGCAACCATCCTAGAGCTTTACCTTAGATCTCTGTATTTAAGACATTTTCACCAGTTTAGAGCACACTGGTCTGGTTCCAACTGTGAGGACCCATGTTATTTTGGTCTGATGGCTTTCTCCTGCCACAAAAATGTTTTTCTTGCCAAAGTGGCATACCAAAAATACTGGAGCAATTTCCCCTTGAAAGCAGTCCTGAATCATTGTCTGTGAAGAGCTGGCATATAAATACCAGGTCCCTTGTCATTGGATAGGATAACCGAAGCATGTATTTCTGGTGTCTCAGACAGTAAAAAATCTGCCTGGCGTATGGGAGACTCAGGTTTGATCCTTGGGTTGGGAATATCCTCTGGAGAAGGGAATGGCAACCTACTCCATTATTCTTGCCTGAAGAATCCCATGGACAGAGGAGCGTGGCAGGGTACAGTCCATGGGGTCACAAAGTGTCTCACACAACTGAGCAACTGACACTTTCACTTTTCAGACTAGTCCCACTAGAACTTAACCCAATGGTAGGATGCTGGAAAATACATCATTTATTGAATGCCTTCTCTTCATTGCCTCACTCCTTTTCTCTGTATCCACAGTTATCATTCATTCCCCTCTGAGATTAATCCTTTTCCTCAGTGTCTGCTTTGACTCAGAGTTTGAATTCAATTCTTAACTCTGGGTCTGCTCCTGGGGACTCTAGACTAAAACATACTCATTAGTTAATTCAATAACTATTTCTTCAGAATTAATAAGCCCCTTACTGTATGCTAGATTAGACAGCACAGGTACTGTCTTGTAATTAGAACAAATAAATATGCTAAAACTAGGTTGGGTGCTCTTTTATTTTTAACATAGTCTCTCTTTTTTTTTTAAATTCAGGTGAAGTTTGCATTACATAAAATTAACAATTTTAAGGCAAACAATTCAAGTGACAGTACATTCACAACACTGTGTAACTACCATCTCTGTCTAATTCCATCATTCCAAAATAAAACCCCTTACTCATTCAGCATTTACTTCTCATATAACCCTCACTGTGCCCCTGGCAACAACAACTTTACATTTTAGATTTGTGGAGGTGCCTACTAAGAATACTTGATAAAAACTGAATATTTGTCCTTTAATGTTTGTCTTCTTTTGGTCAGTACCATGGTCTCAAAGTCCATCTATGTATCAGTACTGCATTCCGTTTATGGCTGAATCTCATGCCATTGTGTGTACGGTGGCCCCTTGAGCACTGTGGGTTTGAATTGCATGGGTCCACTTATATGTAAATTTGTTTCAGTAAATACATAACACACTACTACATGATTTGCTGTTAGTTGAATCTGTGAATTCAGAACCGTGGACACAGAGGGCTGACTGTAAAATTATACATAATCAGATTTTCAACAGCGTGTAGATTTGGCACCCTTAATGCCTGCTTTGTTCAAGAGTCAACTGTATATACAATGGTTTCTTTATCCACGAACTGAGTTGTTTATACTTTTTGTCTGTTACAAATAATGTGGCTATGAGGATTAACATACAAGGATTTATTTGAGCACCTGTTTTCAATTCTTTGGCCTATATACCTGGGTATGGAATTATTGAATTAAATTAAATCTATATTTAACCTTCTGTGACACTGCTAAACTGTTTCTCACAGTGGCTGAACCATGTTACATTTCTAGTAGTGATGTATACGGGTTCCAATTCCCCCATGTACTCACCAACACTTATCTTGCATTTAGTTTCATATCTCATTGCCATTTTGCCTTGCATTTCCCTAATGAATAATGTTGTTGAGCATCTTTTCATGTGTTTGTTGGTCATTAGTATATTGTTTTTCAGAGAAGACGATGGCACCCCACTCCAGTACTCCTGCCTGGAAAATCCCATGGAAGGAGGAGCCTGCAGTCCATGGGGTCGCAAAGAGTTGGACACAACCGAGCGACTTCACTTTCACTTTTCACTTTCATGCATTGGAGAAGGCAATGGCAACCCACTCCAGTGTTCTTGCCTGGAGAATCCCAGGGACGGGCGAGCCTGGTGGGCTGCCATCTATGGGGTCGCACAGAGTCGGACACGACTGAAGTGACTTAGAAGTATATCATTTTTAGAGAAATGTCTATTCAAATTCTTTGCCCATTTTTTAATTGGGTTATTTGGTTTTCTATCTTGTCTGTTGATTTTTTAAGTTGCAAGAGCTTTTTTAAAAAAAAAATCTGGATACTACTTATGAAGCACATTATTTACAAATATTTTTGCCCATTGTGTAAGTTGTCTTTTTATTTCCTTGATTTTTTAAACAACAGACAAAAGTTTTACATTTTGATGAAACTCTAATTTTTTCTTTTGCTACTCATGCTTTTGTTATCACATTTAAGAATTCATTGCAAATCCAAGGTCTTGAATATTTACCCTTCCTTTTATTTTTAAAAAATGGACTTTAAGCTTTACTGTGCCTTGTCAAAATATTTGGATCTGTTCTTTTTCAACAGCACGGAGTAATCGTAGTACGTGTTTTTGCCAGAGAATTCTCTACAACTTCATACTGTCTACAATACATTCCTTTCTAAAGCTAAGGTCCAATAGTATTTATGGAGATCTGCTAAAAGGACAGATAGTGAATCCATTTCTCATGTCATTGCAATCACACACACACACACACACACACACGTATTTAGTCCCTTCATGTCTCTGGGTTCTACAGGATAGTTTTTTAAGAGGTCAGGTGGAAAAGACTGATGTTTCTTGTTTTGACAAGAGGTGGGGATTTCTATTTTATTAATAGTCACTGATTTTCATATGTACCCAAATGCATAGAAACCCATGTTGAGGGAAGATTATGTAAGTAAAGACTGAATTTAATTTTTATTAGTTAATAATTTAAATGGTATGTTTATCTTTTAAAATAAAATAATACATTTAGTTTTTCTATATTATAATAAGTTATGGGAAAGAAATTTTTAGAAGGAAAAATGGAAGGAGGCTAATGACGGAGTCTTACACACAGAAACCACGATTGAAAGAAATATCAAGAACAACAAATGGAAAAACAGAGAAGAAAAAGAAGCAATTCACAAACATCTACATATACTCAGAAGGATATTATCTATTTAAAGGTGGTTAAAAAAAGACATTCATACATAACATTTGCGCAGAGAAAGGGGGCAAAAAATCACAAAGAATTGCGGAGAGAGAGTGAAAGATAGCAAAACTGATGATTTAAGAGTAAGACAGAGTATTCTCAGATTTAAAAACAGAGGTTTATCGAGCAACGTCCATATCCTATTGCCCTTCAGGCCTTTGCACTAAGGTCTGTTGACGCGCCACTGTGTTTACAGTGGTGGGCACAAAGGTCATAACAGTTCTTGGCATGTGCTCCTTGGATCATTAACCATCCAGGGGAACTTCCAGTAGAGTTGCATGTTCCTCACCCTACATTACTTTTGACTGCTTTTTGAGCTTTCTCCACAAAGACAAGATGCCCATGGACAATTTTCAAACAACTTAATAATTATTCTTCAGCAGGTAGGAACATTCTTCCAATTTAGAGGTCCTAGCTGAGGTGAGTGAGGCATAAGATGGCTCTTTTAAGTAGTATTTAGATGGTAAGCTGTTCTGGAAGTTCCTTGGTTCAAAAAAAAAAAAAATCTTTTCTCATCAAAAATCACAAGACAGTGATTTCATTAGCTAACAGTATCCTAACCTCTTACTTTTACTTCCTGATTTAACACACTTAGAAGACTTGAGGAAATTTCATTAAGATCTGTTTATATGGGGATGTTTTGGTAAAGATGATGCTTGTCTAGTGCCGATGTGGTTCTGTCCTAACTCACAAATTCAAAGCCTGCTCTAGCCTTCATATCTTAAAGTTTGAAGTATGAAAGTATGAGAAAATACTATTATTAGATATTGTTTAATTTATTATTAAGTAGATAATATATAGAATATATAAATATATATAGCACTTCTAATAATATTCCTATATATGAGAACTAGTTTTTGATAAAATTATTTATTTTCCTTCCTAGTTGAAGTGTGTGTGTGACTCGCTGAGAACATCAGTGCAGTTCTTTCTGCACTGTTTATGCACACATCCTTGATAACCACCTACCATGCAGCTCCCCAGGATTTCAGCTGAGGCCAGAGAGCAGACCTCACTCAAGGCCAAATCAGAGGGCCACGCAGAGAATTCTTCAAGACACCTGTGGTTTCCATCACACAGGGCCTGAGTTCAAGAGTGAGGCAGTGACAGAGCTCACACAAGGCAGGGCACTCTTACCCTCCCATTTCCCGTCACTTTTATTTAAGCTGTGGTAAATGTTTTTCTCATGGGAACCAGATTTGGTTCTTTATACAGATTTTTCCAGTGAAATAAAATGTGTTGTAGTGGGGCGGGGCGGGGGGGGCGGGGAGGGGAAGCGCTACTAAGAAAAGATTCATAAAGATAGAATCTTTTAAGTAGAGATGTCTGATATTGACAGTGAAGATAAAATAACTGTCAGCAACTAAAATGCCTCAACAATTAGATCTATAAATCTTATAGGTGGTACAATGCAATTAATAAGAAATCAAGCGGTAAAGAACCTGAATGCCAATACAGGAGACGTAAGAGATGCAGGTTCAATATCTGGGTCTGGAATATCTCCTGGAGGAGGGCATGGCAATCAACTCCAGTGTCCTTGCCTAGAGAATCCCATGGACAGAGGAGCCTGGCAGACTACAGTCTATAGTCGTGTCTGCAAAGAGTCTGACATGACTGAGGTGACTTGGCACAATATACAAACTCTACTTTCTGATCCTGAATTTGGATTCTCAAATTTGGTTTAATAATAAACCATAGCTAAAATCCCATGGATGGAGGAGCCTGGTAGGCTACAGTCCATGGGGTCATGAAGAGTCGGACATGACTGAGCAACTTCACTTTCACTTTTCACTTTCATGCATTGGAGGAGAAAATGGCAACCCAATCCAGTATTCTTGCCTGGAGAAGCCCAGGGACAGGGGAACCTGGTTGGCTGCTGTCTATGGGGTTGCACAGAGTCAGACGTGACTGAAGCGACTTAGCAGCAGCAGCAGTAGCAGCAGCAGTAGAATTTATTTTCATAGCTTATCTAAGTATTGCATGTATATAGTTACAAAACATGAAATAATACTATAGACTTAAAATGAAAAAGTGCATACCCTTTCTACCTGAGTTTTCCTTTTTTCCAAATTCTTTTCTGTTTTTTACATCCATGTTCCTAAATATTATGCTTATATTCCAAGTTTTTGATTTATAACTTTTAGTCATTATCTATTGAATTCCAATTATGAAAAATAAGGATCTAGCACTGTTTCAGTCAGTTCAGTTCAGTTGCTCAGTCGTGTCTTACTCTTTGCGACCCCATGAATCGCAGCACGCCAGGCCTCCCTGTCCATCACCAACTCCCGGAGTTCACTCAGACTCACATCCATCGAGTCGGTGATGCCATCCAGCCATCTCATCCTCTGTCGTCCCCTTCTCCTCCTGCCCCCAATCCCTCCCAGCATCAGGGTCTTTTCCAATGAGTCAACGCTTCGCATGAGGTGGCCAAAGTATTGGAGTTTCAGCTTCAGCATCAGTCCTTCCAATGAACACCCAGACTGATCTCCTTTAGGATGGACTGGTTGGATCTCCTTGCAGTCCAAGGGACTCTCAAGAGTCTTCTCCAACACCACAGTTCAAAAGCATCAATTCTTTGGCGCTCAGCCTTCTTCACAGTCCAACTCTCACATCCATACATGACTACTGGACAAACCATAGCCTTGACTAGATGGACCTTTGTTGGCAAAGTAATGTCTCTGCTTTTGAATATGCTACCTAGGTTGGTCATAACTTTCCTTCCAAGGAGTAAGCTTCTTTTAATTTCATGGCTGCAGTCACCATCTGCAGTGATTTTGGAGCCCCAAAAAATAAAGTCTGACACTGTTTCCCCATCTATTTCCCATGAAGTGATGGGACCAGATGCCATGATCTTCGTTTTCTGAATGTTGAGCTTTAAGCCAACTTTTTCACTGTCCTCTTTCACTTTCATCAAGGGGCTTTTTAGTTCCTCTTCAGTTTCTGCCATAAGGGTGGTGTCATCTGCATATCTGAGGTTATTGATATTTCTCCCAGCAATCTTTACCCACCAATAATCCTACTTTCTCATCTGTGTACATTGTATGTAATCTCAACAGTTAAATAAAATAACACATGGGCAATATACATGAAGAAACAGTACCCTGAAGATGATACCTGGATAGCAAATAAACCAATTTTGTAAAAATTCAACATTGATAGTCATTAGCATAATGCAAATTAAGACCATCATGAGATATCAATAACCAACTAAAATTAAAAAATAGTGATAGTATCAAATGCTGACAAAGATGCAGAGAAACTGAATCATTGACTCATTGCCATTGGGAATATAAAATGATAGAACCACCTGGAAAGTAGCAGTTTCTTCAAAAACTAAATACACATTTACCATATGGCCCAGCAATTTTACTCCTGGGCACTTATCCCAGAGAAATGAAAACTTACATCCACGTAAAAATCTATATACATATGTTCATAGCAGGCTGATCTGTAATAGCCAAAACCTGGGAACAACCATAATGCCCCTCAATAGGTGAATGTTTAAACAGAATTTGGTAATCCACTCAATGGAATACTACAAAACAATAAAAAGCAATGAAACAATGATACACACATCAACTTGGATGGATCTCAAGAGCTTCATGCTTAGTGAAAAAAATAATCCCAAAAGGTCATGAATTCTATGATTCCCTTTGTGCAATATTCAAAAAAGACAAAAATAAAGAGATGGAAACAGATTAGTGATTGCCAGGAAGATGATGGGAGCAAAGAGGATGGGTAGCATGAGGGAGATACTTGTAGGAATGAAACAGTTCTATACATTAATTATGGTGCTGGTCACACAAATTTACACATGATATAATGCAATAAACACATATATAGTACCAATGCCAATTTCCTGGTTTTGACAGTATAAGTAAAATGCAGCCACTGTTAGGGGAGGGAAGTGGGTGAAGGTGAAGGGTACAGAGGAACTCTATACTCTTCTTGCTTCCTGTGAATTTCTATTTTTTTTTAAAGTATTAAGAAATCAATATTTAGGGTTTACGTTATTGTGACTAATCTTTTTCACGGTTAAGTCATATTTTC
Organism: Ovis canadensis; assembly: GCF_042477335.2. Classification (NCBI taxonomy): domain Eukaryota; kingdom Metazoa; phylum Chordata; class Mammalia; order Artiodactyla; family Bovidae; genus Ovis; species Ovis canadensis. The sequence goes on from NC_091727.1 coordinate 32,113,812, forward strand.
TACAATTATTATATTTCCTTTTTTGTATAACTTTTTGTTCTATCTGGAACAACTTTTCTGTTTGCTTAGTTTTAAATGTTCACCTATGTATGTCTTTCCAACCAATTCCACATAATGTAAAGTTACTCTAACGGTGATTTTTCATTCACAAACACAGCAATTACTCTATTTGTTCCATTCTCCCCTCCATTCTCCTGCTGCTGCTGCTGCTGAGTCGCTTCAGTCGTGTCCAACTCTGTGCGACCCCACAGATGGCAGCCCACCAGGCTCCCCTGTCCTTGGGATTCTCCAGGCAAGAACACTGGAGTGGGTTGCCATTTCCTTCTCCAATGCATGAAAGTGAAAAGTGAAAGTGAAGTCGCTCAGTTGTGTCCAACTCTCAGCAACCCCATGGACTGCAGCCTTCCAGGCTCCTCCATCCATGGGATTTTCCAGGCAAGAGTACTGGAGTGGGGTGCCATTGCCTTCTCTGTCCATTTCCCTAGCCTCCATCAAAAAATTCTTTGAGAGCCCTCTACCTTTATGCTAAAATTCTGACTGGTTGTTTTTTTTTAATGGCTTAATTTTAGCCCAGGTATTAAATAATAATTCAGTAAGGTATAATATTCTATGTAGACATTTGAGTCTATGTTTTTATGACTTTTTTTGCCACTGTTGACAAGTGTGCAATTTTTCCTTTGTAAGTAATCTTTTCTTACCCTGGGTGTTTTAAAGATCTCACTTGTCCTTAATGTTTGGCAATTTCATTGAAATGTGTCTAGGAGGAATTTTTTTAAAAATTTATCCTAATTGGGATAGCTTGGCTTCTAAAATTTGAGGATTCGTGTCTTTTGGCATTTCTGGAAAAATTTCACCCTTAATTATTTGAATATATTACCTCCTCCCCAGTTTATTTCAAAATTCTCATTAAATATTTGCTATACATATGCTATCTTTCATATGTCTTAAATTTTCTTTAATATCTCAATTCAGTGTTCCAAGTAATTTCTTTGGATCATCTTCCAGTTTACTAATTCTTTTCAGATTTTTCTTAAGGTTTTGTTTAAAATGTCCATTGACTTTATTACATTGATTATGTATTTAATATGTGCTGTGTGCTTAGTTGCTCAATTGTGTCCAACTCTTTGCAACCCCATGGACTGTAGCCTGCCAGACTCCTCTGTCCATGGAAATTCTCCAGGCAAGAATACTGGAGTGGGTTGCCACGCCCTCCTCCAGGGGATCTTTCCAACCTAGGGATGGAACCCTCGTCTCCCACACTGCAGGCAGATTCTTTACTGTCTGAGCCACCAGGAAAGTCCATGTATTTAATATATAGAAGGCAAAATAGGTACTTTAAATTTTGTATCTGTTTTTTTAATAATACCTTGTTTGTTTCTCAAGTTTTTAACTTCTGTTATCTTTAAGCTTTTTAAACATGCTCATTGTTTTTATTTTCATCATTCTATTTCCTCCAAATATTGGAGGACAATCTAGTCCCCTCCCCCACATGATTCTTATTCATGTCATTTCCATGCATGTTTTATAATTTTAGATTGTGAGTACATGTTTGATACAGTATTAATTATGGAAACCCTGCATGGACTTAGTTGAAGGTACATCCCTCCAGAAAGTGTTTGATTCTCAGGGTGCTAATAACTTAACAACATTTCTGAATCTGAGATTTTGTAGAACCATAAAGGTAGTATTAATTCAGATACCAAATATGTGAGAGGAAGTTTTGATTTCTCAAATTTCTCCAAGTAGCCATTTTCCCTACTCAGAGCTTAGGTGGAGCTGGGCAAGATTCCTTGCTATCTCCTCTTGCTAAGAGATGGATTTTCCCCAGGTTGTTCTTTCACTAAAGGTAGAGCTTTTAAAGGATTTTTGATCACTTATTGGGATCTCAGCTATAACTCAGTCAAGACTTGTCTTCCTCCTATGCCTGACAGGCTTTAGAACCTGAGTTTCTTATTTATCAGCAAAATTCACCTGGGTGAGATTTTGGCTCCACTTTTACGAATTCCTGTGTATGTTCTATTGAGCTCAGCTTTAAATGGGTATGTGTTATACTTCATCCAGCATCTTACTGGTTTATATAAGAAATTTTGTCTCTAATACCAATAGAGAGAAATAGAAATAGGATGTTCTCTAGACCTGCAGCACAACTGTTCTCCTAAACCTTTCCATCATCTCTCTTCTGTCTTGAATTCTAGATTCCATGCTTCCTCTTATTTAATTCTTGAATTTTGATGGAGCTTGTCTTCTAATGGCTTCTTAAGGAAGGGTACTTGGAAAGTAAGTTTTGACACCCTGAATGCTTGACTATATTAATTCTAAATTGAACATTGTGTTTTCTCAGAATTGTAAAGATATGGATTCTTTAGCTTCTGTCTTCAAGTGTTGCTGTTAAGAAGTCTGATGACATTCTGATTTTCAATCCTTAATTAATGTTACGGTTAGTCAATTCTCTTTTTCTCACTCATTCAATCTCTCTCTACCTCCCAGTCCTCTCTATAAGGTTTTAGAAACTTACTGCTATTCTGATATGATTTGATATGAGTTTTTTTTTAATTATGTGGAGAACTTGAAGGACACTTTAAATTTAAAACTCATGCCTTCATTTGTGGAATATGTTCTTATATATATATTTTTGAGAAATTCTTCCCTATATTTTCTCCAGAACTCCTTTATCAGATGTTGGATTTCTTAGGTTGATCCTTTAATCTTACCATCTTTTCTTTTTCATTATTCCTTTCTTAGTCTTTATTTTATTAGTGCTCTTAGAGATTTACTTCCCATTTTCCATTTAATTTTATATCTTGGCTATTGTAATTTTATGTTCCAGAAGCACATCCTTTTCTTAATTTTTCTTTTTAACAAAAGCTTCTTTTTGTTTCAAGGATACAGTATTTTTTCTTATCTCTCTAGGGGTATTAACTTTTGGTATCTATTTTTCCATGAGTTCTTTCTCTTCCTGTTTTTGTATTTTGGTCTCATTTCCTCAAATGTTATCTGGTCCTCTGTTTTCTATTCATATTTAAGATATAGGCAGTAAAATGAATCATAAGCTTTGTTTACAAAGGCTTCTTGACAGGTGAATTTCATTCTGTGTGCATGGCAGAGATCCCCAAGAATGAGGATCAACAGGTCTTTTCTCTAAGACACTGTTTCTCTGGAGGAAAAAAAAAAATCAAATCTTCTGTCTGGGAGTATATATTTGCTGGTGGTATTCCTGGAGCCAATCAGAATCTGAATCTTGGGGAAAATGGGTGACTTTATTTAGCATATTATTTTCATTGTGGGAATTCTTCCCTGACTTCTCTACCTGGTATCCCCAGGTATTGAGCTATTTTAGTGTAATTTCTTTAGAGAACAAACCTCCAGTCTCCTGGTTGGGCTTTTGATTCCATGGAGACGGCTGAGAGGCTTGGGGATCTAACTGGTTCTGAGACACAGTTTTGATACATCCCCTTACTTTCAGCCCTGTGCTTATCCCTGACTTCTGTACGACCTGGAACCTTTAATTTCTAGGATTTTCTAAGTTCTACATACTTAGTATCTTGTTTCCCCAGAGATATTAATTCCCCCATTCCCTCTACATATTAAAGAATCTGTAATCTCTCATATTTGATTGTTTCTATTCTCATATTCTTTCTCCTGGTAGGTAAACATCCTTTAATTGCTCTATTCTCATTTTAGGGAAGTTTCATGATCCACCATTTTTAATCAGATATCCCTGTAAGTGATCCATGGAAAAAAAATATACTAATAAGACACTTGGCCAACTATATGGGTCACAGGGAGGAGAGGGTGGCATTTATGATCATTTAAATTTGGACACTGGAGGATGCAACCAGTACTATTCTACATTTGTGTTAGAATTTTTTTTTATGATCTTGAATTTCCCAGGTATAATTTACTAGCAATATCTATTTTCCTCACTACTTTTTGCAGGAAAATATTTGGAAACAATTTGTAACTTTAAATTACATAAGTTTCTTTTAACTACTAGGTTGAAACTTGCCCCCTAAAATCTTAATTTTGTTTAAAACATTCAAATATTGGCAATATGATATGCCTCAAGCTAATATTTTAATATACTGCTTAAGGACCTTCTGAAAATTTTCCTAACCTTCATTGGGGAATCTGGATTATCCCAATTTCCATACTGCTGGATCTTTCTCAGGCTGAATGAATATGTACATACAAGGTTGTACTCTGGTCAGTGTTCTGTTCATCACAAAACAGATGATATCAGACGTGAGAAGATCTAAGTCAGCTAAACCAAAAAAATTCACTGAGCAAAATATTTAATATTTATGTTGTCTCTGAGTTGAACTGTTGTAAATTCTGGCTTTTTAACACTCTCTTTTGAAACTGTAGTAAGAACCTAAGTGAGAGCTTTGGAAGCTACAAAGGACCATATACAAATGAGGCATATTAGTGTATGTATTTACAACACACCACCAGAAATAAGGCCCTTTAACCTATTCTGACTATGAGAGAAGTGGACAGAATCAACTCCTCTAACAACTAGGATTCATTATTATTAATAACAATAATGATAATAATAAATAAAACTACTAACACATACAATGAAATTAAAAGACGCTTACTCCTTGGAAGGAAAGTTATGACCAACCTAGACAGCATATTCAAAAGCAGAGATATTACTTTGCCAACAAAGGTCCGTCTAGTCAAGGCTATTGTTTTTCCAGTGGTCGTGTATGGATGTGAGAGTTGGACTGTGAAGAAGGCTGAGCGCCGAAGAATTGATGCTTTTGAACTGTGGTGTTGGAGAAGACTCTTGAGAGTCCCCTGGACTGCAAGGAGATCCAACCAGTCCATTCTGAAGGAGATCAGTCTGGGTGTTCATTGGAAGGACTGATGCTGAAGCTGAAACTCCAATACGTTGGCCACCTCATACTCATTGGAAAAGACCCTGATGCTGGGAGGGATTGGGGGCAGGAGGAGAAGGGGATGACAGAGGATGAGATGGCTGGATGGCATCACCGACTCGATGGATGTGAGTCTGAGTGAACTCCGGGAGTTGGTGATGGACAGGGAGGCCTGGCATGCTGCGATTCATGGGGTCGCAAAGAGTCAGACACGACTGAGCGACTGAACTGAGCTGAACTGAACACATACAAAGCCTTCACAACATGCAGGGAACAGTGCTGCGTGTTTTATGTAAGTTATCTCATTTAATTTTCATAATATTAACCTTTATTCCTATCCCCATTTTAGAAACTAGGCCTAGAGAATTTAAGAGGCTTATAGGAAGATTACACTGTGATTTTCGGACAGAACCATAACCAGTGTCCAGTCACAGAATGACACATTCATCACTATGCTCCACTGCAGGACAATTCCAGTGCAAAGGATGGTCTTTGAGTGAAACATAAAAGTGCAGACCCAAAAGGGAACTTAGACATCCTACGTCTATCAGGAAGGAATCTAACGTTGTGCAAAGCTAGGTTGTCTGTGAATACCCAGCTACATGGGAACGGAGCCAGGAAAGGTGCCCAGATGGCTAGCAGTTGACTTACCCACTAAGGTGGGATGCACCAAGACAAAGGGGAATGGCTTCTTTGGGAATTTAGCAACTCTAGTTTTTTCTTCTTTTAATTATCAAGTGGTCTGTTAGTTAACAATCTTCTATTTAATCTCTCTCCTCTTTTTGTCTTGAGCAAATTAACTCCAATTCATTTCCAGGAGACAAAAGAAAACTATGATTTTATCAGCAATGGTGCATGTCTCTGAATCTTTTAGAAAGATCAACTTCTCTATAAGAATCCCCTGTAGATAGGACCTACTCTATATCACAGGGAACTCTGCTCAGTGTTATGTGGCAGCCTGGATGGGAGGGACAACTCAAGGAGAATGGATACATATATGTGTATGACTGAGCCCTTTTGCTTTCCACCTGAAACTATCACAACATTGTTAACTGACTAAACTCCAATATGAAATAAAAAGAATTTACTGTTGAGATGGTGTGTAAATTATTTCATAGTTCCTATACAACTGCAACATTTATCTTGATGCTGAATGTATATATGTTAACAAGTCTGTCTAAAGTTGCTAAATTTACATGATTAAAATGAAAGATTCCTGAGAGCTAGACAAATTTCCTCTTCATCTGTCCCCTCTTGTCAAATGCCCAGTGGTGCTATATACACAGGGCTCTTTAGTAACTTCGTGATGATAAAGTAGTGGATTTGGCTCTTGATGTAGCTATTGTTAGAATATGCTCTTCTCTTTTAATCTGTTTTATTTTTTAGATTTATAACAAAACTACTTTGTGAAACTTCTATGGGAATTAGTAGGGTTTTTTTTAGTGTTTCACACAAAACTAGTGCTATAAAAATAATACCCAGGCTGTCTGCTTTCACTGTTCATGAACATTTGAAGTTATCTATTTGAAGTACTGAGATAGTTGAACAAAGCCACAGCTTGAAACATGTCTGAGTTTAACTCTGTAATTTAATTGTAAAATTAATAAAATAAAAATAATAATTGTCACAGCAGGAGCTAAATCATGCTGGTACGACTGCTGGGTCTGTTCTTAGAAGTTATTAACTCTGAAGGCTGTATTCACCATGGTGCCCCTTTTTTGGAAGGGCAAGCACATCAGGATACTGACTGCATATTTTAGAGTTCTTCTTTGATACTGTACCATCCAATGTTGACTGAAATCAAAACAAAATGTGTCTGCCTCATGTGAAAATAAATGCAAAGCTCATTGTAAGTCCTTTCAAATTTCAAGTACACCTTTAAACTTCAGTTAATTGACTTGGTTCTTTGGCTGTGTTCATTTTTATAATTACAGTGGCTTCCTATATAAACAGTGTCCAATGGACCTATTACAACATGCCAAAAAATAATTAGCTTCGATTATTTTATCTTACATATTTATATATTCCATAACATATGCTGGCATACATATTCCCTTTCTAATTCATCATCTCTTAATTCCAGATGAGAAAGGCAATTAGTTAAGCAGTTCCCAAACACCTCTATATGTTCTTTTTAGACTGAATGATTAGCCACTGGTTATACAGAGAATACTTCCTTAAAATATATATTTTGTTTTTTTTAAAAACAACTTTTACTTGGAAATAGTTTAAGACTCACAAGAAAGCGTAAATATGGTATAGAAAGTCCCCATGTATCCTTCATCCAGGTTTTGCCAATGATAGTATCTTAACCATAGTACATTATCAAAGCCAGGAAGTTGATGCTGGTACAAGGCTATTAGTTCCAATACAGATCACATTTAGACTTGATCAGTTTTTACCTGTACTCTTTTTTAAGACATAATTATTTTAATCTAGTTTAAATCCTAACTCTCACACTAGACAACATGCTTTATAGCTATTTTAGTATCATTCTAAATTGCTCTAAAAATATTCAACATAGCAAACTCATAAGAATGATATTCTGATCAATTAGCTAACATAAAACTCTTGGCTTTCTGCTATGGACTGGCTGCCAAAGAAAATTTCAAAAATTACTAAAATTTTTTTTTTTTAAAAAAAGGGAAAAGAAAGTAAAAGCACCTTGACCGAGAGTGCCTGACTTTTTATCCCCTATGATAGGTGTATGCGCAATTACTCTTTAGAAACTGTATATGAACAGTTTAGTTCTGCTTCTGTGCTCCCAAGCCTCAGTTCTGACTGGGGTGTTTCCTTAACATCTGGTTCAATATTCACTGCAGTCCAGTTTTCAAGGATTTTTTTTTTTTTAATGGAAAGGAGTTAATGTTACATCTATAATTTAGAGGCCCTTTAGAACAGTCTTTTGGAAATGAACATAAATGCTGAAAATAAAATGCATACTTTCAGAAAAAATGATATAAATTAATACATATATATGATGTTTGATATTATTCATTGCTGTCCCTATACTAATAAGTCGCTCTAGAAAGCTAAATAGCTAGCGTAGGTGTTTATCGAACAAACAAGTCCTTGCTTCCTAAACATTTTAAATGGTTGTCATTATTAATTTTTATAAAGTATACTGTAATCACATTAATCCCAATAGTCTAATATCTTAGTAATATGGATCTAAGTAATTCAACAGGAGTTCATTGCGATTTTACTTTAATTAATACTCACTTATTGTAAAGTATTACTGGCCTTTTGATGGTATGCCCTTAATGATTACGCCACTTTTGGTGAGTGCCAGATCATTATTAATTCTTTCTGTATTCATTATAACAACATCAATCAGAGAAAGCTCATTTGCTATTAATGTGAATATAACAGGTAATTCCATTCTAATCAAGTAGTGATTAATGTTCACTTGGTAGGTAATTACAGTATCATAATTCAAAGTGTTAGCATTGGACAATACTTATTTTGTGTGGCCCCTCAAAGAACCACAGCTATTTTTCTGGGCTTAGAACTGAAAAGGTTAAAGAAAGAAAATCAGAAAAGAAAGGAAATCATCCTAGGAAAAAGAGGAAAGGTTTCTACGTGGCTAGAAAAGAGAATAATGGTGAAATGAGGGGTTTACAAACTATGTTACTTTAAAAAAAATCAGTGCTTCATATATACCCAGAAATATTACTACTCCATTTATAAAACAAAGAACAATGAAACTGAGAGATTTCAGAAGCCACCACTTCAGCTCCATAATGCCAATGAATTTGCAAACCGCATGGTTTCCCTCTCCTAAAAGAGAGATTAGTTTCAATGTTAGAGAACTTACATTTAAAAGAAGCAGCTCTTCTGATGTTGCCATAAATTTCACTTGTAAATGAATTAAAGTTGTCTACCTAATTTGGAGTCAACATTATCTTTATACAGAAAAGATGGACCTGCTAAAAACATAATGGATGACATTAATATTATAGTTCTGTCCTGCTTTAACTATACAAACTTTCATTAACATCAATAAGCAGAGAGACTCCCATGCATATTGACACAACAGATTATTATTATGTTAGATAGGATCAATGCTGGTCATTGATTTTTAAAGTTCTGGAAATACAAAGGTTACTATAGAACATTATAGGTTTTCTGTATGCATCTGAGGTTTAGTCTATATGGGGGGATGCATATATAACTCAAAATAACCTTGAAGTATACGCAAGAGAGGTTATCATTAATCTTATTTCATAGACGAGGATATTGATGCTGAGACAAGTTAAGAGCTTTGCCCTAAGTCCCACTACAGAGCTTTTACTGGAACTCAGGGCTTCTAACTTTTAGTTTTCTGTTCTTTCCACTACAGCCCAGTGACATCCTTCCTCCACTCACTTGTGAGTTTCTAGAGAAAGTGTGTTAGTCACTCTGCTGCTGCTAAGTCGCTTCAGTCGTGTCTGATTCTGTGAGACCCCATAGACGGCAGCCCACCAGGCTCTGCTGCCCCTGGGATTCTGCAGGCAAGAACACTGGAGTGGGTTGCCATTTCCTTCTCCAATGCATGAAAGTGAAAAGTGAAAGTGAAGTCGCTGAGTCCTGTCTGACCCTCAGCGACCCCATGGACTGCAGCCTTCCAGGCTCCTCCATCAATGGGATTTTCCAGGCAAGAGTACTGGAGTGGGGTGCCATTGCCTTCTCCGAGTCACTCAGTCATGTCCAAGTCTCTGCAACCCCATGGACTGTAGCCTGCCAGGCTCCTCTGTCCATAGTGATTCTTCCAGCAAGAATACTGGAGTGGGTTCCCATCTCTTCTCCAGGGATGCTCTCGATCCAGGGATTGAACCTGGGTCTCCTGCATTGCAGGCAGATTCTTTACTGTCTAAGCCACTAGGGAAGCCACTTCTAGAGAATGTACATAAGAAATTTGCTAAGGGTTTAATAGTATTCAAATAATTGAAATAATAGATAGGCAGTCCAGTGGAGGAGAGAAAGGAAGGAAATCAAGAAATCAGGAATGCTGGGACTTGCAAACCATTTGGGAATCCCGGGTTTATTCCTACCAAGTCTGTAAGCCACAGAATTCTAAGTACAAATCCCACCAGATAGCAAGCTTAGACTTCTCTGTTGTGCTTATTAGAGCCACTAAGATTAATCTGGAAACTAAGATGTGTCTGGCCTATAGATGTAACCTATCACTAAATACAACTGGCGCCAGAGGGTAGCAAAGGGAAGGGAAATAAAGCTAAGTGTCTGACCTTGGGACAAGTCATTTGCTGTTCATTTCATCTGATTTCAAACAACAATTACTGACACTTTAGGGATTCCCTGGTGGCTCAGTTGGTAAAGCATCTGCCTGCAATATGGGAGACCCGGGTTCAATCCTTGGGTCGGGAAGATCCCCTGGAGAAGGAAATGGCAACCCACTCCAGTACTCTTGCCTAGAAAATTCCATGGATGGAGGAGCCTGGTGGGCTATAGTCCACGGGGTCACAAAGAGTCAGACACGACTGAGCAACTTCACCTCGCCTCCTCACCACGTATCTTATTATGAATTATGAAGAGAAGGAAGAACAGGATAAAAATCACTGCCCTCAAGAAATTCACAGTCGATAAATGCTCTGAAATGGGACTTCCCAATGGATATGCCAAAATCCATATGACTGGGTTATAGGTATCCCCAGATATTTGTTCCCCTCAGGGAATTGGGATATGGGACAGGGTAGAGCCACCAGCCAAGTGTCACCTTCTTTATCATGGTATCAGAATGACTGAGGAAACCTCTACAAAGAAGTTCATGCTTTTTTTACAGAAAGGAGGGAGTGTGAATCTTAGCTGGTGGAGAACTGGGGCTCAGATGATTCTTCCAGGGAGGGTGATATATCTAAGCTGAACCCAGAAGACAGGTGGGTCCTGGTGAACATTCCAGTCAAGGAAAAGAACAAGCCATCAATATTAAAAGACATATCAAGATTAGCAAGCTTCAGATTCCTTGATACAAATGCAAATAGTAGGCCAGAGTCATATTGGGTCATTTGTCTTTCTCTTCTACCTTTGTCTGCTGCTCAAAGTTTCACCCAATGGCCAAATGCATCTTTCTCTGGGAAATTCTCATTTTTGTACAATCTCTTGCTCCTTTAGACAACCTAGATCCATGTTTCCCCAAGTGTGAGGTGCCTAACACTAATGATAGGGAGGCGATTTGTGGCATTACACACATGAACAGTTTAAAGTCTTTCATTTATTTTCACATCTATTATGAAAAAAAAAAAAAAGAACACATTACATCAGACTATAATTTGACTGGTATTATTAAGATTAAAAGCAAAGAACAAAGAAGAACTGATTTTTTTAAGTGAATAATAATATTGATGCTACCGAAAAGAATGAACATGGAGGGTATATTAGTTTCCATGTATCGCTGTAACAAATCACCACAAACCAATTGGCTTAGAACAACACAGATTTACTCTCTTACAGTCCTAGAAGTCAGAAATCTGAAATGGATCTCATGGGCTAAAATCAAAGTATTGGTAGGATTGTGTTTTGTCTGGAGAAACTAGAGGGAAATCTGTTTTCTTGCCTTTTCCAGCCATTAGAGGCCACCCACGCTCGTTGGCCGGTGGCCCCTTTCTCTACCTTCTAAGCCAGTAGCACAGCATCTTCGTATCCCTCTGTCTCTGACTCCTACTCTTCTGGTATCCTCTTTCCCATCTAAGGATCCAGTGATCATATTGTACCCATGCAGATAATGCAGTATTATCTTCCTATCTCAAGGCGACCTGATTAACAACCTTAATTCTATTTGCAATCTTAATTCCTCCTTGTCAGGAAGCATAATGTATTCACAGGTTCTGGGGATGTGGATGTGAACATCTTTACACGCAGACATACATCAGTGTTCAGTTGTATCCTACTCTTTGCCACCCCATGGACTATAGCCCACCAGGGTCCTCTGTCCATGGGATTTTCCAGGCAAGAATTCTGGAGTGGGTTGCCATTTCCTCCTCCTGGGGATCTTCCTGACTCAAGAGATTGAACCCACAGCTCCTGTGTCTCCTGCCTTGGCAGGCAGATTTTTTTTTTTTTTTTATCACTGTGAACATCTTTAGGGGGCCATTATTCTGCTTACCATGGCGGGTGGGTGAGGTGGGCAGTGGGGAATGGGAAATAAAACTTGCTTTGGTCAATGGGATATTAGCAGGCCTGATAGAAGTGGAGGCTTAAAAAGCTCCGTCTCTTCTCTTGCTCTTCCACCCTCTCCCTCTACCAAGAGGACATGCTTCAGCTAGTGTGCTGGAAGAATGAGCAAGATATGAGCAACAGAGCCATGTTGATCCACTCACCCTTAGACACATGAGTTCTCAACAACACTCTAACTAGCCCAGCCAGAGCAGATGAAGTACTCAACTTAAATCAAGCCACTAACTAGTGAACTAAAGAAATATTTATTGGGACCTAATTAAACTTATAAGGTTTTGCACAGCAAAGGAAACCATAAACAAAATGAAAACACAACATACAGAATGGGAGAAAATATTTGCAAAGGATGTGACTGACAAGGGATTAATCTCCAAAGTATGCAAACAGCTAATACAGCCCAATATCAAAATTGCACACAATTCAGTGAAAAAAATGGGAAGATCTAAATAGATACTTCTTGAAAGAAGACATACAGATGATTAAGAAACACATGAAATGATGATCAATATTGCTAATTATAAGAAAAATGCAAATCAAAACTGCAATGAGGTATTACCTCACACTGGTCAGAATGGTCATCATCTATCTACGGACAATAAATGTTGGAGAAGGTGTGGAGAAAAAGGAACCCTCCTACACTGTCGGTGGGAATATTACTTGGTATAGTCACTATGGAGAACAATATGGGGTTTCCTTATAAACTAAAAACAGAGTTGCCATATGATCCAGCAATTCCACTCCTGGGCACATATTCAGAGAAGACCATAATTCGAAAAGATACATATGCCCCAATGTTCATAGCAGCACTATTTACAATAGCCAAGACATGGAAGCATCCTAAATGTCCATCAACCAATGAATGGATAAAGAAGATGTAACATATATAAATATATATTTATATAGTAATACTATATATATACTCGACTTCCTGGTGGTTCAGATGGTAAAGCGTCTGCCTACAATGCAGGAGACCTGGGCTCGATCCCTGGATTGGGAAGATCCTCTGGAGAAGGAAATGGCAATCCACTCCAGTACTCTTGCCTGGAAAATCCCATGGACGGAGGAGCCTAATAGGTTACAGCCCATGGGGTCACAAAGAGTCGGACACGACAGAGCAACTTCACTTCACTATATATATATATATATATATATATATATACACACACACACACACACATATATATATAAATATAATGGAATACCACTCATCCATAAAAACAACTTTGCAGCAACAAGGATGGACCTAGAGACTATCATACTAAGTGAAGTAAGCCCAAAGAAGCACAAGTATGACAGGGAAGCCTGGCATGCTGCAGTTCATGGGGTAGCAAAGAGTCAGACACAACTGACTGTGTGAACACTGCTTATATGTGGAGTCTTAAAAAATGATACAAATGAACCTATTTACAAAACAGAAAGAGACTCACAGACATAGAAAACAAGCTTATAGCTACCAAAGGGGAAATTAGGAGGTTGGAATTAACATACACACACTACTGGGATAGGAAAAGATTAACATACACTATAATGACCATGTTATTCAGCTCCAGAATTAGTAGTATATATATGCATGCACGTTCAGTTACTTCAGTCACGTCTGACACTTTGAGACTCCATGGACTATAGCCTGTCAGGCTCCTCTGTCCATGGGATTCTCCAAGAAAGAATACTAGAGTGAGTTGCCATTTCCCAACCCAGGGATTGAACCCACGTTTCCTGTGTCTCCTGAATTGGGAGGCGGATTTTTTACATATATACAATATATATTATATATATATTATATATGTATATGTAAATTATATATATATAACTGAATCACTGTGCTGTACACCTGAAACTAACACAGTATTGTAAATCAACTATACTTCAATGAAAAATTTTAAAAATAAATACTTATTGCTTTAAGCTACTGACCTTTGTCTGATACATAGCTTTATTGTGGCTAATAGATAACTAACAGTTACCAAATGATAATTTTGCCAGGTAAACTATTAATACAAATCCCAGAATATACTGTTACCATCATATTTTAAAGGAAGGGGCATTTTAACAAAATAAAGTCAGATGGACATAATTTCAAAATAAAGGGCAAGCTTTCCTAAGAAAGGAAGGTAACAAGCTTACATTAGTTCTCCGTTTTCTCCTTCCCTCTTTCACTCACTATATTTATCTGCTGATTAAGGAAATCCTCACAGATCTGTTGGCGAACTTCTGCCATACACTACCTAACTGTAATGATTTTCACGTGGTAAACCCTCAAGACTGTTGTGGAATGAGTAATCACAGTGTGAATTGAACCATCCATAGTGGTGTGCTACTAATTCTGTAACTGAATAATATGGTCATTACAGTGCACTAAGTAAGTGTCATGGAAACTTAAAGCAACCTTTTACATGGAAGATGTATTCCCACTTTAGGAATGCTATGGTACCATATAAAGTCGTTCTGTGACTGTGGAAAGCTGCACTTTACTAATTTACGAGGACACATTGACTATATGTTGGTTGGCTTGAAGGGGGCTTGCCATGTCGATTTTTCTTCTCAGTTGTCATCTGCTAGTCTGAGAATTTTCTTTAAAACGGTAATGGATACAAATTCAAGTATTAAGGGGATTTAATGTGAAAGGAACTACAATAATCCAATTTTAAAACTGCCATATCTATGTAGCATGTGTCATAGTGCAGCTTAACCCACGGTGCATTAACAAAATATAGGTCAAAATTAAATTTTGTACAAGAACTAGTCCTCACAAAACATTCCACTGGAATAGCAAACTTTAGGCTTTTTCTATTTTCGCAAACCCAGTCCCTTTAATTATAACAAGTCTTGTTAATGGTCCACATCTCATGTATAGTAGAGTATTAATAAAACATGTTTTATAATCCCTAGTACTATTTTTAATGGACACTTTAACAGACTGAATAAGAAAACACTACGACTTATATTGTTTCAACAATTTTATTTTGCTCTACCATGTTAGAAACAAAAAAAATACCATGTTAGTTTTTTGAAAGACAACTTACAAAACCAAAAATTACTCATATAAAGAGGGATGGATAGATGGATGGATATACTATAAAGCAAGCACAGTAAAATGTTAATTGCAAAATATAACTAGTGGCTATACAAATGTTCACTGTAAAATTCAATTTTTGCTGCATGATCAAACATTTTAATATTAAAATGCTAGAAAAAATAATACTGAGTTGAAAATCTTATATCCTTTTGTATTTTTATACAAGTGCCACCACTTTGTTGCCATGTGCTCTTCCTGTAAATATGATTATTAACCATTTAACTTTGAAATATTTACTTAACAGTTTGTGTGTGGGGCATGCTTATCCTGTAAAACTTACTGATTGAGAGATTGGGGATCCCCTGTGGTTGAGAAGTCTACTCTGGAGCTTCAGATTATTTCAAAGAATAAATAAGAATTATTTGGGCTGATAGCATCTCTAACTCAATGGACATGAATCTGAGCAAACTCCGGGAGATAGTGAAGGACAGGGAAGCCTGGCGTGCTGTAGTCCATGGGGTTGCAAAGAGCTGGACATGCCTGAGCGACTGAATGAACAACAACATCTGGGCAGAGGGGGTGAGGTTTGGTGGAAGGTCTTCCCAGCAAATAGAAGTCTAGAGACAGACGGTGAGTAATGACTAGGTAGCTTTGATTTTTTTTGGCTATGTATCTCCTTTATGGGGAGTCAAGGGAATGGGGCCATGGAGAAACTAGATTATGAATGTCCTTGAATGCTACTCCAAGAATGTGGGGGTTTATCTTGAGGGTACAGAAGAGTTTCAAACATGGGTATGGACTGAACAGGATCAGCCTTCATGTTAGATGATTCTTACTGGGGAACTGAGCTAGATGCAGGAAGACCAGTTAAGAGGTCATTGTGGTTTTCTAAGTGAGACTAATAGCAATAAAACTGCTGACAACAAATCGTACTGACTAATCTTCACTGACTGCATTTTATGTCCCTGACTTTCTGTGGGGTAATCTCAGCAAAACTGTAGGATACAAAATTGACACAAAAATCAGTTGTGTCCCTATACACTAATAAACTATCTAAAAAGGATATATGGAAAAACAATTCTATTTGTGATAGCCACCAAAAGAATAAAACATTCAGGCATAACTTGACTAAGGAAGTGAAAGGCTTGTACACTCAAAACATTAATGAAAGAAAATAAAGAATACACAAATAAAAAACCATGCTGTGCTCACGTACTGGAAGACTTTGATATCATTAAGATGTCTATACTGCCCAAAGCAATCAACGGATTCAATGTAATCCCTATCAAAACTCCAGTGGCATTTCTTACAATTGGAAAAATTCTAAAATTCATATGAAACAACACGCACTGGCATTAAAAACAGACATATAGGCCAAGGGAACATAACAGAGAGTCCAGAAATAAATCAGTATGTTTCTTCCACAAGGGTGCCAAAAATATTCAGTGGGAAAAGGATAGTGTCTTTAACAATTGGTGATGGGAAAACTGGATATCCACAAGTAGAAGAATGAAATTGGACCCTTTTCTAGCACCAGAAAAAAAAAAAAAAAGATTCAAAATGGATTAAAGATATCAATGTAAGACCTGAAACTGTAAAGCCCCTAAAATAAAACATGGAGAAAAGCTTCATGACACTGGTTTTGGCACTGATTCCATGGATATGACACTAAAAGCATCAGTAACAGAAGCAAAAATTGACAAATGAATCATCTCATTTCATCTTCTCAGAAAGCCAAAGAAGTAGAAATTTTATGAGGAAACTGAGGCTAGAAGAGATTAAGATATTTGCCTAAGGCTATAGGATACAAATCAGGCAGGTACTTGACTCCACAGTGATAATGATCTGAAATGAGGGATAGTCATAGAGAAAAGTCTGTTTTACAGGAGTTTTTAGGAGGTAGAATTAGTAAAATTTCATGTCAATGTAGATGTGTGTACAGAAGAGACAAATCTGGCTGGATCCAGAGACTTCTGGCTCAGAAAATTGGGTAAACAGTGTTGCCATTTTCTGAAACAGGGAATAGAAGCAAATGTCCAGATTTGTTGGGAATTTCAGTTTGAGGCTTCCCTGGTGGCTCAGAGGTTAAAGTGTCTGCCTGCAATGCAGGTGACCTGGGTTCGATCCCTGGGTCGTGAAGATCCCCTGGAGAAGGAAATGGCAACCCACTCCAGTATTCTTGCCTGGAGAATCTCATGGATGGAGGGGCCTGGTGGGCTACAGTCCATGGGGTCACAAAGAGTCAGACATGACTGAGCGACTTCACTTTCACTTCTTTCTTTTCTTTCTTTCAGTTTGGGGCATGCTAATTTTGAAATCACTGTGGACCGGGGTAAGGCTCAAAAATATTTAACATCTGCTGTAGCAAAAGCCCAAGAATTCAGAACAGACACTACCAAGTACACCCTACCTGTGCTTATTAGTCCTGTGGTGTAAACATAAAAGTTCACAGAGAAGTTGCAGAAATAAATATGAGATCGCCAAGAGAAAGATACAGGAAGCAGATGATGATTTGGGAGTCATCTGCTTATAGGCCCTAACTGGAGCTTTGGATGAAGATGAGATCAGGGAAGGGACGGGGGATGGAAAGTGAAGAAGGGCTAAGAATGGGATATGGGGAGCCTCCATACTTATGGAAAAGTCTGTTTTTTCCTGTTAGAAAGACAGGCAGACAGGTCAGAAGAGAAACCTGGGTAAGAGGATGTCAAAGAACTAAAGAAGAAAAGCATTACACAGAGCAGCTGACCCAGGCAATCTGGCAAAGGGTAGGACATTGGTTTTCTTAAGGAAAGCAGTTTGCCTGGCATACAGAAGTAATAGCTGGAGAGTGTGGGTTGAAAAGTGAATTGCGGGTAACCAAGGGGAGTTGGCCAGCTGTGCTACTCTTTCACAAAGATTGGCCATGAAATGAAGGAGAGAGGGGAGGTAAAACTGGAAGGGGGTTGGAGGGGAATGGGGGTGAGGGTGCTAAGGGTGTGGGTGTTTTTATTAACATGAAGGGTAGCAAACGGTAAACTGACAACAAAGGATCAGAAGGAAGGGGGCTCAAAAGTCATGAAAGAAGGGGATTTCTGACAGAACAAAGGTCTGAGGGGATTGAATGCAAAGCAGGGCATTGACTATATTCCTGCACCATCTATACTTTATTATCCTCATGGTAGCTAGAGTGATTTTTTAAGAACAAACATATGGGGGGAGGGGAGAGAGGCGATGCATGGATAATCATGGCTGACACATTATTGTAGGGCTTCCCTTGTGGCTCAGCTGGTAAAGAATCCGCCTGCAATGCAGGAGACATGGGTTCGATCCCTGGGTTGGGAAGATCCCCTGGAGAAGGGAGCGGCTACCCACTCCAGTATTCTGGCCTGGAGAATTCCATGTATAGTCCATGGATTGAAAAGAGTTGGACATGACTGAGTGACTTTCAGTTTCACGTTATTGTATGGGAGAAAACAACACAACATTGTAAAAATTAAAAAAAAAAAAAGAACTTAAAAATAATATAAATCACAGATTTATCAGCTCTTTTCCCAATGAGAATGTCCACTCCAGAGGACAAGACCCTGGTCAGCCAAGCACAGGGCTCAGAGAGTCTAGAGCCTCAAAGAGAAGTAACATGAGTGAAGGAAGACACGAATCATGTTTGAAGGGGAAGTCGTGAATCCTTCTAGGCTCCTGGGTGCCATTTGAGGCAATCACCCCTGGTAAGCCGTTTATAAGTCCCTCCTTTGTGGCTAAGGGACCTGCCTTGCTGAACCAGTCTAAGAAATTTCTAGTTCCTCCCTTTCTCCCAGTGAACAACGGAATGCTTGGCTTAAGAAATTTTTTTCTTTCTCCCTGCTCATCCCTATCTCTAAAATCAATCTTAGCTATTTCCAGAGTACCCCTCACAAATGCTAGGAACACAAATTGAACCTAGTTTAGCCTACAAGACACTACTGACCAAATTAAACAAAAATAACTTCTTAGGTCTCATCATGTAGGAGACTTTACTGGCCTAAATGCTAAAATGGTATTTCAATTAGTAGTTTACCAAGTGTGGTTCTCCATCAGCAACAATGACATTCCCTGGGAATTGGTTAGAAATCTTCAGGCTCCACAGAGATCTAATCAATTACAGCTTTTTCTCCACTGAAATGTCTTTAGTGGCAAAAGTCAATAAAGAAAATTTCTGGCAATGGGACCCTTCAATCTGTGTTTTAACAGGCCCTCAAGTAGTTTTGATGCATCTATAAGTTTACCCTAAAATAATGGATGCATAGCCTATAATTGATATATCTGAAACACAGCTATGTCAGGGTAATAAATAAAACCAAGTTTTCTGTTCATAAAAAAAGGTAGAATTCCAGAGCTAAAGGAATCTCAGGACATGGATTAGATAAAATACATATACAAAGGAATCAAGTGTCAAAAAGTTCCTGAAAATGACTGAAGAGGACCTGAAATAGCATATCATATTTGAAACAGTACACTTTGAAAAACTATATGCCAAATCTCAGAACTCTTCTTTCCTTGTGCTAGTTTGAGGGACAATTTCTTTCTGACACAACTGCCATAGGCAATTATATTAATATGAAAGGCTACTTAGAAAGTAACACCTTGCATTCAATAAACTAATTTCCAACAGGAGGAAAATGCTTTATATGAAAATGTTATCCTTGGAAAATCTTGCCCTGACATTTCCTGTCTACAGCCTTGATCACAGAATAGTCTGGGGAAATCTTTTGAATGGGGTTCAGAGTTCTTCCAAAAACAGGCTAACAAGGTTGTCACCATGCACCATGAATCTCAGAATCAATGAAGTTTAAGTCAAGATATTTCTCAGAGCCATTCTGAGAAATTTCTATCTGTACAGGCATCTATGAGGTGACTATATGGAAAGAAGACTTTGAAAACTGACCAAGAACACAGTCATTCAAATGAATGTTGTCTATTAATGTATTGAGTAACGTTATACCTTAAGAATTTAAACTCCTCTTTTGTTAAAACTGTCTTCAAAGACAGTTTCCAATAATGTAAGAAATTTTAGTAGGTATCTACATTTTTATTTTCAAAATTGATTGCTAGGTTTATCATTTCTTTAATTTATAAACCATAACAGGCTTTTAATACTAAAAAAAATCAAACCCATGTTCAAAATATAAAAATTTGATACCTCCGAGGACATTAAAAAAGAAACCACACTACTGAAAATGATGCCCCCTCCCCACCAAAAGAGTATCAAAACTGTTTAAATGGCAACAAAATCCCAGGAATAATCCCACAGCTGAAGGTGACTATTTTAAAATCTAATTAACACATTTAAATTTTTTATGAAAAAATCAGCTGCATTACTTCAGTTGTTCCTTAAAACATGCCTTTAATTAACAGAAATAATTATGGAGCAGTTCATTCATGCTGGTGTGTATGTGTGTGCTCAGTTGTGTCTGACTCTTTGCGACCCCATGAACCGCAGCACGCCAGGCTCCCCTGTCCATCACCAACTCCTGGAGTTTACTCAAACTCATGTCCATTGAGTCAGTGATGCCATCCAACCATCTCATCCTCTGTCGGCCCCTTCTTCTCCTCCTGCCTTCAATCTTTCCCAGCATCAGGGTCTTTTGAAATGAGTCAGCTCTTCGCATCAGGTGGCCAAAGTATTGGAGTTTCAGCTTTAGCATCAGTCCTTCCAATGAACATTCAGAACTGATCTCCTTTAGGATGGACTGGTTGGATCTCCCTGCAGTCCAAGGGACTCTCAAGAGTCTTCTCCAACGCCACAGTTCAAAAGCATCAATTCTTCGGTGCTCAGCTTTCTTTATAGTCCAATTCTCACATCCATACATGCCTACTGGAAAAACCGTAGCCTTGACTAGACGGACCTTTGTTGGCAAAGTAATGTCTCTGCCTTCCTTAGTGATCAGTGCAAACAAATAGAGAAAAACAATGGGAAAGACTAGAGATCTCTTCGAGAAAATTAGAGATACCAAGGGAACATTTTATGCAAAGATGGGCTTAATAAAGGACAGAAATGGTATGGACCTAACAGAAGCAGAAGATATTAAGAGGTGTGATCACTCACCTAGAGCCAGACATCCTGGAATGTGAAGTCAAGTGGGCCTTAGGAAGCATCACTACAAACAAAGCTAGTGGAGGTGATGGAATTCCAGATGAGCCCTGTATTAGTCATGTTTTAAATTTTTCTATATTTTATAACACTTTGACATTTTGGGGGCTTCACTGGCCAGGGAGAGACTGCACCTCCCAAGAGTAGCTAACTCCAAGAGAAGCAAATGACTCCCCTTGGAGGCTGCCTTTTATATGCAAACCAACCAACCCAAAGCCTGTGTCCCCAACCACCTCTTTTATCTAACTTTCACACACCAAGCCAATATTTCCAGAACTAGGTATTGTATAACTGGAGACCAGCTCCATATCCTAGAGCCTGCTGAAATTACTCAAGCTATCCAATCCTAAACAACTTGCTTAAACTCGCATAACCTGCCTCACCCATTCCTTTTCAGAGAAACCACATTACAAGAGAAACCATAAGAGAAACCAAACTTCCTCCTTTGCTCCTTCTGCCTCCTGAATGACTCTGATCCTTCCCCTTGAAGCCCCACATTGTGTTACGTGTTCTTTGGGAACTGCGAGTAATAAAGCTTCTTTTGTTGTCACTCTCTCACCTCTATAAATTAAATCCTGGGCACAACTAAAACACTCTGCCCCTTTCAACACACTCTGAGCCATGGGTTCCTCACTTTAGCAAACATTTCTAGCTGTCCAAACCAGAAACACTTGCCTTTACCTTCCCCTTAATCCATTGCAAAATACGGCCAAGTCTAGTTTCAACAACAACAACACACCAACTCTGGGATCAGTTCACATCTCTCTACCACAATTACACACCACTGTGTCCTGTCTGGATTTCATTAGTACTCTAGTGGAGGATATTTTTGTCCTAGACCTCATGTTCTTCTGTTGGGTTGCACCTGGCCAACCTCCAAGGCTTGTATTTGCCCAGCTTCCAGATCAAAGAAAGGGCCCGGAGTCAGCGACAGAGATATCACTGGTTTAATAATGGAGCAGGGAAGCTTACCTGTCTGAAAGGAGGTCCTGGAGCCACATCCCAGTGTGTGCAGCAGGCCGATGCGTGGGCAGACCATGGCGGCAGTCTTTGTTCCCAGGGGTGGGGGAGGGGAGATTACCAGTTTTAAGGGAATTGACCTCAGATGGGCTCATTAGTTACCAGGGAAACCAGTAGAAGGCACACCCCTCACAGCTCCTTTGATGAGAACAGCTGTCAACAAGGGCCTGGGGCAAGTGTGTGGGAAGGTCAGAACTGTGTGTTAGATACTGGTGAGGCAGGCACTGTTGGGCAGGGGTGGGTGGACAGAGAGCAAGACAACAGCCATCTTGAGTGGCCTGGCCATGCATCCTCCTACCTCAAGCCAATTTTCGTTCAATATAAAGACACTCCTCTGCTTAACAAAGAAACTTAAGTTGTTTACCACTGTTACCCAACTAAAAAATCTTTTCTGACCCTTGCTAACTTTCCAGCCTCATCTCTCCCAATCCAAACTTTAGTTTTATCAAGGTATTTCTGCTTGCCTAGCTTCCAGACCAAAGCTGGAAGCCTTTATGGGTAGCCTTTCCCTTCTCCAGGAGATCTTCCCAACCCAGAGATTGAACCCAGGTCTCCAACATTGCAGGTGGATTCTTTACCAGCTGAGCCACAAGGGAAGTCCTTATCAAGGCGTGATTATCTCAAAATCACTTTCCCATGATTTTAGAGCTGTGTATGGTATGTTGCCCAGCTCAGAATGCTCTTCACACTGCCTTACCCCCACCTGAGAAACTCATCTTTTAGGCCTCATGGAAGATATCATGGAAGACTTCTCTAACCCTCAAGGCTAAGCTGAGGCAACAGACATCACAGGAGGGAAATAAGCTCCTGGCATTCTTAACTGAAGCTCTGCAGGCATTTTCCATGAGTGAAACAACTGTAACAGTTTCACAAATTACCTTCAGAACTACTGCTATGTTTGTCTACTTCTTTACTGGACATTTTTCTGTAAGTTGACTTGTACTGGCCCATTTTGTTTTACTTAGTCTCATTCTAAGCAATGAGATCTTAAAATCAACTGTTTCTGGAACCAGCCACGTTTTCTAAAGCAGATTAAATAAATACTTAACCATTAACATTTTAAAAGTATCAAGTCATGTACCATGTACCATGTAACAATGCTCCACTTTTGTTATTCTAGTGGCAAGTACACACTTGGGGAAAAACTATTATAAATGACAGTTAAGTGATGCATATAGGCAGATTAAAAATTAGATAGCTTAGAAAATTTGTTATTATTTATAATATTTCCCCCTATGGAAAATTCATTTCAAATCCCAAACATCTGAATTATAAACTAACTTTGGGGATGTGGGGGAAGACTACATATGAATTAGAAGACACCTGATAATTGACAGACCGTGTCCGACTCTGTGACCACATGGACTGTAGCCCCCCAGGCTCGTCTGTCCGTGGAATTCTGGAGGCAAGAATATGGGAGTGCATAGCCATTCCCTTTAGCAAATGAACATTTGAGTTTATTTTGCTGATTCACAATTCACAAGTAATCTTGAGGTCAGGTGTCTGATTGCTCATTAATAGTTTTTTCCAAAGTGTTGAAACTAATTTTACTTTGAATGGCTCTAAATGATTCTCCCGATGCAAAAAGGTCCCAGCGGCTTTGCAAAGGTAGATAGGTTTACCTGAAAATCAAGACAGAGTCCAGCCACAAGGGACGTCTCTAGTTAAGTTGCTAGGAGTCAAGTAACTTTCAGTAAATTAACAAATGTGGGATTTCTTTTCAGACTAGTGTTTCCCGAATGTACCCCTATGGATTATCTAAGACAGGTTTCCATTTTAAAAAAATCTTTCATTCCTGTTATCAATTTTAGTCTGGTATCTTGTTCTTAATCTTGTCCTTAAAGACTGTTTTCTTATCATGAAGTTCTCACCATATCACCAATTCCCAAGCAAAGACATCCTCAAGGCAGTATTCTCAGAAGTGATAAATGACTACGTTTTTGTGCTTCTAAAACAGGCTTGGAAAATGACCTGTATTCTCCATTATGTGCATCATAAACTTCTAATTGCTCTTTCAGGGTATTCTGTAAAAAAAGAATGTTTGACATTCTTTACGAATACTACGGCATTAAACTGAAGCCCTCGGAGATGCTAAGAGAGAACGTTTAAAATCTGTAGACTACCTTTGGAAATGTGCCCAAGGTTAGCAGTGAAGAATTACTTAGCCCTGAAAGACTAGAAGTTCTTTTCTTTGGGGATTAATGGGGATCTCTGGAACTACCCTGATGCTGGGAGGGATTGGGGGCAGGAGGAGAAGGGGATGACAGAGGATGAGATGGCTGGATGGCATCGCTGACTCGATGGATGTGAGTCTGAGTGGACTCCGGGAATTGGTGATGGACAGGGAGGCCTGGTGTGCTGCGATTCATGGGGTCGCAAAGAGTCAGACACGACTGAGTGACTGAACTGAACTGGAACTGTTCTTTGTAGTGTGGTAACCACTGGTCACATATGGCTACCAAACACTTCTGATATATGGCTGATCTGAAGTGAGGTGTGCTATCAGAGTAAAACATCCCAGACTTTCTGTGTGTGTTAGTCACTCAGTCGTGTTCGACTCTTGGGACGTTATGGACTGTAGCCTGCAGGATCTTCTGTCCATAGAATTCTCCAGGCAAGAATACTGGAATGGGTTGCCATTCCCTTCTTCAGCGGATCTTCCTGACCCAGGGACTGAACCTGGGTGTGCTGCACTGCAGGCAGACTCTACCATCTGAGCCACCACTCCCAGATTTTAAATACTTAATATGGAAAAAAAAGAATATTTCATTAATTACTTTTATGATGATTACATGTTAAAATGATAATGTTTTAGGTATATGGGGTTACATAAAGCATTATTAAAGATTAATTTCTCCTCTTTATGTTTACTTTTAGTGTAGCTACCAGAAAATTTTAAATGACATATGCAATTCACATTTCTTTTGGACAGAGCTGCTCTAGAAAAATGAAGAGAACAAAGATGGTCCCACAGATATTCATTTTACAAGTCAACAATTAATTAATAAATTTTCTCTGATTTGATGGTACAACCAGAGAGAGAGCCTCTGCTCGAGGCATTTGGAATCAAGGACTTAGTTTTCACTGACCATTGTTCTGTTTTAGTTCAAAAAACTCACTACAGTATGGAAGTGAAACTGAAAGTGTTAGTCGCTCAGTTGTGTGGGCTGTAGCCCACCAGGCTTCTATGTTCATGGAATTCTCCAGGTAAGAATACTGGAGTGGGTTGCCTTTTGCTTCTCCAGGGGAACTTCCCAACCCAGGGATTGAACCCCAGTCTCTCCCATTGCAGGCAGATTGTTTACCATATGAGCCTAGTATGATAAAAACTACTTTTGTATTTTATTCATGTAAGTTTGTTAAAGTCAGCAGGAAGGACATTTTATGATTAATATCTTAAAAAATAAATGACATCACCAATATAGAAATCCAAATTTTTAATCATCAAGTTCACACATAATATACTTTTGGCAGGGGCGGGGGTGGAATTCTCCTTTATTATATTAAATTTCCTCCTTGAAATAAGTCATTTTAAGAGATTAAAAAATACATTCAATTTTTTTTTTTTTACTATATTTCTGATTTTGTTTCCTGAAGGTGAGAGCAAAGTACACCAAGTAAATTGACAGTTAGTATTGATTTTACACAGCACTTATTTCTGGTCTTATGGCCAATTCTATTGAAATAATTCCTCTTAAGGAGTTTATTTCAACCAGTGAATTTCCACTCAGCCTTTGAAACCCAACTCCTGTGTTGCCTCCTTTAAGAAGCCTTGCCTGATCCCACTTGACAGTTATCAAACTTCTTATTCTGCTGCATCGTAAGTCTCATACACACTTCTCTTACTAACTTTCTCCTCTCTCTCCCCAGCTAGAGTATGAGTTTCCTGATAAAAAGGCTGAATTCATGCTGGGCATCCTAATTCTTTTTTTTTTAACCATTAAAAAATTTTTATTGGGGTATAGTTGATTTACAATGTGTTAGTTTCAAGTATACAGTAAACTGAATCAGTTATACATACAAACACTTTGCGATCCTCTTTTCTTATAGACTATTACAGAGGACTGAATTTCCTGTGCTATACAGGTCTTTATCAGTTATCTATTTTATACTTAGCAGTGTGTATGTATCAATTCTAACCTTCCAATTTATCCCTCCCCAAATCTTTACCACTTTTAGGCATACAGTTCAGTGGTAATAACTATGTTCATAACATTGAGCAATTATCACCACCATCCATCCCCATGAACTCTTTCACCTTGTAAAAGTGAAACAATACCCATTAAAGACTTCACTTCCTCATTCCCAGCTCCTGACAACCATATTTCTTCTAGAAATACATCCAGACAACCTGTTTTCACCAATTCATCAAAAAGAAAACTGGATGATTGTGTTAATAGTATAATTAAAACCTCAAAGATTAAAAATATTATGGTACTCCATCCAGAAATCTTCAACATTAGTGTCAATATATGACAAACCTAATTTTAGTTTTTTGTAATGTAGCTGGAAAGAGGTACAGCTAGATGTCAACTGATGCTCATTCACTTGCACATCCCTAAACCTTTCTGTACCCTCTTGTTTTCACTCAGACCCACCTATTTTTATTTGCTTTAAAACATTTTATTGCAATCTTTCTAATAAAGATCACCTAATTGATTTTGGTCCCCAAATTTCTAAGCAGCCCACCCCCTCTCCACCGGAGACAGCTGCTCACACAGGTTCATGCAGGAAACATGTGAAGTTCCAAGGATCTGACCAACACCAGGTAGGACATCCTCTGTGTCAGCAAAATCCTAAAACACAGTACCCAGGTAGAAGGCATGTTTGTTGCTCTCCACTTCTTGTCACAGCCTGTTGCTGAAGTGGCAGGAACCCTCACCTGGACATCCCAGCCACCCCAAAAGTGCTTCTCCAAGAGAATTCTAAACCTTAGGCCTTCAGTCACCAGGCTAGCCTGGAATCTCTGTGAAGGGGTACTGCCCTGGCTGGGCTTCCAAAGCTCTCAGCCCTTCTTTTAAGAATAACACACCGGTGGATGTTTTAACTCCCTCGTGGTGCCTTGGACCCTCCTTCGAGAATCAGGAGCCTGCACGCTGGTAGCTGTGCAAAGACGGTACAGGCTGCAGCCTCCCTCTGGTTTGGGGAAGGTTCCGCAGCAGACTACTGGTGAACCGCCAGAGGACCATCTTTACTCTGCGCGTGTTCACTGCACAAAGAGCCATCCGAATTCTTAAAAGCTGCTCAGGTAAATCAAATGTGCAGCAAACTTGGAGAACCCATTTTTGTGTAGTATCCTAACGGGAAGACTTGAACTGGACAGCCTGGGTCGTCCTCCAACTCTTTACCATCTATGAATTAAATACAAATCTCAGAGCAAAACTTGCTCAGGACTTTCCTAGTGGTGCAGTGGATAAGAATCCTCCTGCCAATGCAGAGGACACAGGTTTGATCCCTGGTCCGGGAAGATTCCACATGCTGCCTAGCACTAAGCCCTTGCACCACAGCTCCTAGAGCCTGTGCTCTGCAACAAGAGAAGCCACTGGAACGAGAAGTCTGCAGGCAGCAACAAACACCCAGTGCAGCCAAAAATAGCAAATAATTTTTAAAAAAAGAAACTGTGCTCAACTGTTGCTCAAAATGTAATTTGCAAAACGTGCTTGAAAATGTCATCTTCAGTCTTTTGGTTTAGAGACCAAAAGAAAAAGAAAAATCAGCTAAGTTTTTAGTGAAGTTAAAAGGTAAAAAAAGTCAAATATCTTGTCACAAAAGCAGTTTTTTTCTTTGACTTTATATAAGTCAAATTTTAGTCTACAGTTTCATGGATATTTCGTTCTCAAACTCAGCATGTCATTTAAAAACACATTAATTGATAATTTATACTTTTTCTTATGTAAAGTTAAAAGTTGTTGTGAAAATGAAAAGAGTAAAACATCTGTCTTCTATAAAGAATACTATTATAAAGTATATTAAATGAATGTTATGAAATCTTAAATAATATGCTAATATAAGCTATAATAAAGCTTGACTAAGTAAACAATATTTATTTTATCAATGTTTTATGATATAATAAGTATACTAATTAAAACCACTTCATTATTTTACAGCATGTAAAAATGAATAAATGATTTTTTAATTTCTTAGGCATTTTAGATTACTATGAAAGAGGGTAGAAGTTCAGGAAAGGGGACTAAGCACTATATTAGACCAGGGATTTTTAACCCCAGAACTATGGACATTTTGGACCAGAGAATTCTTCATTGTATAAAGGAGAACTACCCTGTGCATTGTAAGATATTTAGTAGCATACCTGGCCTTAACCTTCTAAAATTCAGCTGTGACAATTAGAAGTCCCTGCAGACATTGCCAAATGTCTCCTGGAAGGGAAAACTGCCTCTCCCTGGTGGCTCAGATGGTAAAGAATCCGCCTGGAATTTGGGAGACTTTCGTTCGATCCCTGGGTTGGGTTCGATCCCCTGGAGAAAGGCATGTCAATCCACTCCAGTTTTCTTGCCTGGAGAATCCCCATGGACAGAGGAGCCTGGTGGGCTACAGTCCATGGGGTCACAAAGAGTCAGACACGACTGAGCGACTAAGCACAGTAAGAGTCACTGCATTAGACAAACTAGCTCAGTTATACCATCTCTAACCAACTCAGCCTAAACAATTGGAAACTCCTTGGTTTCTGCATTGAAGCTGTTTCAGTTTTGGCAATGGCACCCCACTTCAGTCCTCTTGCCTGAAAAATCCCATGGACGGAGGAGCCTGGTGGGCTGCAGTCCATGGGGTTGCAAAGAGTCGGACACGACTCAGCGACTTCACTTTTCACTTTCATGCATTGGAGAAGGAAATGGCAACCCACTCCAGTGTTCTTGCCTGGAGAATCCCAGGGACGGGGGAGCCTGGTGGGCTGCTGTCTATGGGGTCGCAGAGTTGGACGCAACTGAAGCGACTTAGCAGCAGCAGCAGCAAACAATCTGGAGACAATGCTTCTGACTTCTAACTTGGAAGAATCAAGACTTTTTACACAGGGTTAATTAATATGCATATAGGAAATGGCAACCCACTCCAGTATTCTTGCCTCGAGAATCCCATGGATGGAGGAGCTTGGTGGGCTACAGTCCACGGGTCACAAAGAGTCAGACACGACTGAGCAACTTCACTTTACTTCACTTCTAAGTTATTCTGAGGCAATGCAAGAATCCTGTAATTCTTTCTGAATCATCAAAAAATACTGTTTGAATGCTTAATGTGTTTTCTAATAGAGTATCCTAAAACTCTTGAAAATTGATCATTTAAATCACATGACAGTTTTGATAGCTTATTAACTAAGCATCTTAATGAATCTGAAAATCTTCCAATACATTTCCAAACTAAGAATTGTCATAATACTCTCATCAGTTATTCTTTGGTGGGAGGTATTGTTCTCCATGGCATCACGTGCTAAGTTGCTTCAGTCATGTCCAACTCTTTCTTGAGAAGCCCTTCTCCATGGCATTGTAACTATTTATTTGTGTCTTATCAAAAAAGTTCTTGTAAAGTAGGATTTGGGTTGGGTTAACTGCCATACTCTTCAGGGCATATCAGAGAGCCTTGCACTTAATAGGTGATTGTGTCTTTTTGATCTTTAATGATTTATGCAGTAAGTGAAGTCACTCAGTTGTGTCTGACTCTTTGCGACCCCATGAACTGTAGTCCTCCAGGCTCCTCTGTCCGTGGGATTTTCCAGGTAAGAATACTGGAGTGGGTTGCCATTTTGTTCTCCAGGAGATCTTCCCGACCAAGGGGTTGAACCTGGGTCTCCCTCATTGTAGGCAGATGCTTGACCATCTGAGTCACCAGGTGGGGGAGATAAATTATTCAAATACTTGCCTCGTTAAAAACTTATGTATTGTAGAATACTTAGACATTTGCTCATAGAGATATATTCCATAGGATTATAAACATTAATGCACTTAATTCCATATGGGAAAAAAAAAAAGCCTGTCTATTTAAGGAGCCTCAAGCTGCTTCCATTTTTTACTCTTGAACAATTCTTTTGGCTCATGATAAGTACATCTTTAATCTTCTCTGCCTATGTGCTTTGGATGTATTAAGTACCATTCTTTGTAAGGGGAGAAAGGATATAGATAAATGTCTTTCCCACCCTTGATCCCATCCTAACAAGTACCACTAAGTAACAACTTCTCACCTTATCTGCAGAGGTTGTCTTCAATTAAAAATACACTAGAAAGGACACTGAGTAGTGCCTTCAGCTAATTGGCAGTACATGCCTTCCAAAATTCCAGAGGTACTTCCATTTAATGACTCCCCTGAATAAAGTAATTGGATAAGATTTACTCTGCAGTTCTTTATATAAAGTTGGGCCCATCATTAGCAAGAACTTTCAAAAAATTGGAGTTAGTATGCATTTAAATGGAGCACAAGAAAAAAAGGTATTTCACTTTCAAAGGACCTATGCTGTACCTTTTCGGGGCGGGGGGGGGGGGAGATTGCAACTCATCTGTTTTATAACATAATGGCTATAATATTGCCTCTGAGTTAACTGTGCAATAATTCACTTTTGGTACTGCAATAATTGAGCAAACAGAAGCTGGTACTAGAGGCATTCCTTTCCTTTATTTATTGTAATATTTTTCCATAATTTAATGAGAAACATTTCAAGAGAAACATTTTTATCCTTTCATGTTAAATTAATTTACAATGCTATGAGCTATAATAAAATGAGAGAAACCATCAGCAAAAAGTAAAGTTAATAAAGACAGATATTCTCAAAGTTTCAAGGACTGAAAAAAAAAGCTTAAATCACAAGGGTATTTGCTTCCTTTTCGGCGGGGGGGAGCGCTTAGTTCAATTTGTCATAGTTTGTTCTCAATTATTTTGTACTTAACTGCTAACATAATACTGATGGATTAGAAAAGATGCATTGCTGAAAGAAAACATATATAATTAAAATCATCTAAAGAAACAACAAAACTGCGATGAATGTTAGTAAGTTACTCTAGATTTATATAAAGAAGGCTCTGATGCAATTTAACTTTTACTAGTATAAACCTACTTGGGAGAAACTTCAAGGAATGATGAATAAGGCATGAGGAAAGTTTGTGTTATTGGAATGAAGTTCTCTGTTTAGCATATTATGGACACTCAAATTTCACAGAAGCCACTTCAGCATATTTCAGGAAATTTTTATTCAGATGCTGAAATCTGAGCATGAATTGATACCTGGGTTGTGAGATTTTGTCAAGAGACTCAGAGTCTCTGAATCTCAGTTTCCTCATCGTTAATGGATGTGATGAGACTAGATTGAGGACAGAGTAGTTTCACGTGCAGTGATGGTGATGGGGAGCTCTTGAGGCTTCTGAGGTCACAGACAGGTTAAATGGGGGCCAGTGCCCTAGTACATGTATCAACTATTTCCCATTCATAGAGTAGATGATGCAAAAGTCCTTGCAAATTTCAAGGTTCTATGACTCATCAAGAACATTTATTATTTTGCAAGCAAGTAAACACACATCCCTCTACTGAACATGTGTCCATACATTGTAGTATCATAGAGCAGTATGACTCAAAGAGTGCTCCAGAGACTAGAAGCAGAGGCGTCTCCAGGGACCTAATGAATCAGCATCTCTGGAGGGAGTGGGACCAAGTAATCTCCAAGCAATTCTGATGGATGTTAAGGAAAGCACTGATACAGAGCAGTGTGGAAGAACAAAGGAGATGTATAACCTGTAGTCCTTTCCCTAAGAACCTCTTATGGGGAGAGAAAATAGATGTAAAACAACTTAGAGGATTTTTCCAGTAGTCATGTATGGATGTGAGAGTTGGACCATAAAGGCTGAGTGCCAAAGAATTTATGCTTTCAAAATGTGGTGCTGGAATGGACTCTTGGGAATCCCTTAGACGGCAAGGAGATCAAACCAGTCAAACCTAAAGGAAATCAACCCTGAATATTCATTGGAAGGACTGATGCTGAAGTTCTAATACTTTGGCCACCTGATGTGAAGAGCTGACTCATTGGAAAAGACCTTGATGCTCGGAAAGATTGAGGGCAGGAGAAGAAGGGCGCGACAGAGGAGGTGATGGTTTGATGACATCACCAATTCAATGGACATGAGTTTGAGCAAACTCCAGGAGATAGTGAAGGACAAGGAAGCCTGGCATGCTGCAGTCCAGAGTTGACTGAATAACAACAAACTTAGAAAAAAATGGTTCATAATAAAGTAATATCTGTATATCATTCATTCATTCCTTCAATGAATACTGAGATCCTCTCATATGTTAGGCACTGTGCTACATGCTGGGGATACTAATGGTTCTGCTTTTGTGGAGCTTACAGTCTGGTGAAGGTGACAGATGATAACCAAGTAAGCAAATATATCAATATAAGTAAAATAATTACAGTTGGTAGAAAATGCTATGAAAGAGATAATTGGGGGTGCTTTGAAAAATAACAACAGGGATGACAACGAGGAGCAGAGAGGTGTACTTTCAATTTTATTTAGAATTTGAAAGTCTTAAGAATAATATTTGTTAAGACTCAGTGAATTGATAAATCAACAAATACCAGCTGCATGCATGCTGTGAACCCAGGTAGGCAATTTGGGGAATATAACAGTATGCCCTGGAAAAGTTTATAATCAGTGGGAAAGATAAGATTTAGTTACCAACTATAATCAGTATGGAGTCCATAGTAGTGGGCTACTTTAGATTGGCCCTTGGTTGAAACTCTCCCCTCTCTGCTTCTTAACATACTCTGTTGATGTTCTAATTCCTGGTTCTTTAATTCAACTGTACAAGAAGAATTCATAAAAGAGAGAAGTCAACATTGACTGAAATCAATGCAGAATGCTCTATGGAAGAGGAATTTGAGATGGTCCTTGAAGGACTAGTAAAATGGAAAAAGGTGAAGATAAACGGGAACAACATTTTAGGAATATTGCTATTAATATTATTAGTATTCCTAAACCCCCATACGACTATTCAATTTCCAATAACTGTTACTGTCATGAAAGATGATCTATTAATACCACATAACAGGGCATCCCTAGAGGTCCAGTAGTTAAAAATCCACCTTGCAATGCAAGGGACATTGTTTGATCCCTGGTCCGGGGGGATCCCATAAGCTGAGGAGCAACGAAGCCCGTGCGTCACAACTACTGAGCCCATGCGCTGCAACTACTGAAGCCCGTGTGCCCTAGAGCTGTGCTCTGCAACCAGAGAAGCCACTGCTGTGAGAAGCTGGCACACCGCAATGAAGAGAAGTCTCCGCTAACCGAAGCTAGAGAAAGCCCTGCGCACAGCAACCAAGACTCATCACAGCCGAAACATTTTAAAAATATAAAAAAAATACCACATAACATATCAGTAGAATTTTGGTTCGGTCCAATACAGGATGTTGTTGTTGTTTAGTCACTGAGTTGTGTCTGACTCTTTTGTGACCCCATGCCTCCTCTGTCCATGGGATTTTCCAGATAAGAATACTGGAGTAGGTTGCCATTTCCTTCTCCGGGGATCTTCCTGACCCAGGGACTGAACCCATGTCTCATACATTGGCAGGTGGGTTCTTTACCACTGAGTCACCAGGGAAGCCCCCAGTACGGGATACACTGTATTTATGTTTTCCCTCATTACCTTGACTAAGTGTTGTTCTTTCGGTTTTAACTTTTTTTTCAATGACTCAGAGGGACTTTAGTAGTGTGGAAGTAGAACTATCAAGAAAAAAAGTCAGTATTTATACACTGATAGTCATAAGCAGCATACACATGGTTATTACATATAAGAAATCATTAAAGTGAAATTAGAGAGATTAAGGTACTGGAATATGTATATTTTTCATATTTAATATTAAACTCCATTGGTACAGCTATTCAGTAATTGGTTTCAATTGCTTGCTTTAAAGAGTACAATGCTTTACCAAATAAAGATCCCAAACCTACCTAATTAAATAGGAATTAAGACTAATAACAACACCTAATGATCCTATTAACAACTACAGAATAAAACTGAAAATAATACAGTGTAATAGGGAAATGCCTTTGTACTAATGTCATTACATGGTATTGATATTAAGCAAATTGCATCTCTGGAACTACAAACCATATGCAGGTGATGAGAAATTACACTTTACATAGTGTGAAATGTACCTAAGGATTATCTCTAACTACTGAACACTAAGAAAACTATTACCACTGATGGCCAGGGCGGGGGGCATGAAAGTCTTTCCAAAATAGGGTTTAACTGTCAATAAAGCTTTTTTATAATTAATTCTTATAAAGTTTAACATGAAAGGATTATAAAAAAGCAGATGTTATTCAAGAGAAAAATCACATCTGATTTTTATAGCTACAATCTTTCACTGATTTTTGTCTCATTTTCATGGAGGCTTTTAACTTTTAACAAAATACAAAATTGAAGAGCTTTTTGAAAGAAGAGATTTCATGGAATGTACAGAAATATTTTCTTGAGTTATAAAATCCTGATCACCAGATACACTTAGGAAATGATTAAGGAGGTTGGGTGATAAATATAGATTCTACAAACGTTATAATTATAATTTTCTCTCCCTACTTCTAATTATTAAAAAGTTCCATTTAAGGTCTTAAATTTGTCAGACTAATCTAAATTTACTAGTGAGAGGCATCCTTGAATTCTCCTTAATCTGTTTAGTTACTTGAAATGTTTAATACTTTCTAATCAAGAGAAAACTAGAGTCTCAAAGGAATAATGTTCCCTCCTCAAATTGGTTTAACTTTAGGTTATTTAATTGGGACTCTAAAGCATTAGGAGTTCATTCTAGAACCTCGGCATCTTTCATAGCACCTGGCACAGTGTTAAGCAGTTATTAGATACATAATAAATATTTTTGAATATTACTTAAGGAGGAAGTAACAGGAATTACTTAGATAGAAGATATTTAAACTCCTAAGAGAAACATTTCTTCCTTATTTATAGGGAAGACATGGTTAGAAAGTCAATTGCATAAACTATGGTTTTGATCAAATCTATTTTAGTCTTGTTTGATTCGATTTAACAAGCTATTATTGAGTATACGTTGCTT
The DNA here is from genome assembly GCF_042477335.2 of Ovis canadensis. NCBI lineage: Eukaryota > Metazoa > Chordata > Mammalia > Artiodactyla > Bovidae > Ovis > Ovis canadensis. The sequence goes on from NC_091727.1 coordinate 32,149,067, forward strand.
TGACACTGTGAAACACTCAAGATATTTTTAAAACAACAGAATCATTCAAGAGAAGCTTAAAGTTTAATGGTGGGTTGTTTTGTAGGTGATTTCATTCTGATTTTAACTTGTTTAAGGACAATAGTCTTTGTTCCGTGCAGTACTGAAACTACTGTGGGCTCAAAATAAACGATTTGTGAATGATCTAACTCATTTGTATTTTTTAAGTGGTGTATTTCTAAAATTCTCACAATTAAACATGGTCTTTTTTTTTTTTTAAGCACTAGAATGTTAAGTCCTTGAAATTAAGCCTGTTCCATACCATACAACTGGAGAAGGGAATGGCAACCCACTCCAGTATTCTTGCCTGGGAAATCCCATGGACAGAGGAACCTGGCAGGCTACAGTCCATGGGGTCACAAGGAGTCGGACATGACTAAGCCACTGAGTGACTGAGTGAGTGATACCATACAAAGTAGCGCATGAACTAACTAGCAAATGGTGGATACTACTAATGAGTATTAATAGAAATCACAGCAGCAGAGTTATATTTCTGAAGCAGTTCAGGAGAATTAAATATTTAAAGAAAGAGTATTATTAGGTCGCTAAGATTGTTAACAAAAGAGATATTTGATTCTATTTCTCCGGATTTTGTATCATGCAGGGAAAAAAACAAATCACAAAACCAGCCGTGCCAGCTCTATTTTCGTTGTCCCTGTAGACCCACCCTCCCGTCCTTTTTCTACCCTCCAAGGGGGCTGACTGGTAGGATTATATCAATGGGCTCCTACGCCTTCTGGTTTTCTGGTTGGATCTGACTAATGGAGAGAACTAGTAAGAGAGAAGAGGAAAGGAAGAGACTGAGGTCAGGGTATTGATTTCCTTGGCTTCCTTCCCTGGGTGTCAGTTTAAGGCTATTTTATCCCTTGAAAGAAGGCCATTATTTTACCTAAGGCAGTAAGATCTATGTGATCTCTCTTTCTCTGGGTTCTTGGAAAACTCTCTTCCCTTTCTAATCCCTTCAGACCTAGGAGAGGTGACAGCTCTGCTGCTAGGCCAGGGGTCTTTTGCTATCTTCTGTGATTTCCCTATACCCAGCCCACCCCTGGGTGTGTAAAGCATTAGTTGCTCAGTTGCGTCTGCCGCTTTGCGACCCCATGGACTGTAGCACACCAGGCTCCTCTGTGCATGGAATTTTCCAGGCAAGAATACTAGAGTGGGAAGCCATGCCCTCCTCCAGGGGATCTTCTCCCAGGGATCGAACTCAGGTCTCCTGCATTGGCAGGAGATTCTTTACCATCTAAGCCACCAGGGAAGTCCTGGTGTATGCAGTGCGTGTAAATCAATACTCAAATTACCCTCCTTTGAAGGTGCTCTTTTCTGTTGAGACCCTGACTGAGACACCAACGCAAAGGGGCAGCAAATAAGACCAACCAGAGAACGGAACAAGGATTCAACACTTCACACAGTTATTTCAATACGTGTGCTAGTGGATGTGAAAGTGGTCAGTGAACTCCTAAATTTTATATAGCAGGTGGCTATTACTGTTCAGTATGAACAATGGAAATTTCAGATTGTGTCTGTACAGGTTTCCCACCACAAAACCAGTGGACATGGCTAAGGTGACAAGAGGACTGATGTGGCTATGCTGCCTCAGTTGTGGAATAATTACATTGTAAACACATATTTAAAGTATTAACATATTGCAGTGAGACAGAGGCAATTACACTGACTTATCACACTTAGCCCGTGTTTATATGGCTGACCACAGACAGGGCCTCAATATTCCATCATCCACCTGTCCAAGATCACCAGCCACCTGTAGGTTTCCCTGCTCTAGAACTGACTAAGCAGAGTTCAATTGACTAAGCTCTGGAAAGGACCAGGGAACACAACCTTTCCTGAGTTATCAGTATATACTGAGCCCTGCAGTCACTCTGGTTGGGGCTGATCAACAGTTACACATCTTTTCATGGGTCTCTTCAAGCTCAGGAGAGCTTGCAGGCAATTCCCTGTGAGATGGTTTTATCACAACAATCATACTGACACTCAGAATATGCTTTAAAAACAAGTAAATATTTGGGGGGCAAAAAATGAAAGGGTGGTATTAAATAAATGTGCTGTAATATGTCATATTTTAGAAAGTGAACGTTGCTCAGTCGGGTCTGACTCTTTGCGACCCCATGGACTACACAGTCCATGGAATTCTCCAGGCTAGAATACTGGAGTGGGTAGCCTTTCCTTTCTCCAGGGGATCTTCCCAACCCAGGAATCGAACCAGGATCTCCTGCATTGCAGGCAGATTCTTTACCAACTCAGGAAAACCTCTCATATTTTAGAAGTGACACTTCCATTGCAAACATATTTTGGGAAGCATTTCACTGTTTCACATTGATAAAATAACATTGACTTCTTCCTACTGGGACTGACAAAGCCTTATAAAAAGAAAAAAACATCAAATAAGTATGGAATGATGCTTCAGGAGACCTTTTTTCCTATAGAAATCTTCAAAGTAGTTGTCAATGGGCATAAATAAACTTATTTTACTATACTCTGTTTCCATATATAAAGAAAAGTACTCTATTATTTTGTTGGGATGGCCTGAGTTGCCTTACATGAGGTTTACACACTCGCTTTTTAACTTCATCATGGATTGTTTCACTTTTGGTGGCTTCTTTTAACAACAATGCCCTTCTTTTAATAACAATGCCCTGCCAACAACAGTTGACACTATTTCATTAAGGAAGGCTGTATTCCTGATCTTCACGTTCATGCCCCATAATGCAATGTACTTCCATAATCTCTATCATTTCTAGCTATCATCCTTCCTGGGAAATGCTGACTAGTGCTGTATTTGTTTTTGTTTTGTTTGAGGTCAATTCACTAGCTCCAATATCCCTGTTTTTAAAAAGTACTTTCAAAGCTTCCATTATTTCTACTCATCACAGGAAGTCTTTTTCAGTACATGCTTGCACTGGTCAAATTAAGAAGAGTTGTATAATCTTTGTTTCCTTAACCAGAGAAAAACAGGTTGGAAAAATTACTGCTGTGGCCCTTGAAGTTTAGGTGTTTCTTTCAAATTTAGGTCAAAAGCCAACATTAATAGTCAGATGGAAGGGCTGCCAAGCAGATAATAAGTTTGGAACTCTTAACTGAAAATTAACACACCCACATTTGTATTCCTAAATTGAAGAAAATGGCTATTGCAGTTATCACTATAATGAGATGTTGCCTATTTAATATGTTGAATCCCAAAGGATGAGAAATTTATTCCTGTCCAATGGATGTTTCAAGGCTTCATTATAACTTGAAAGATTAGAGTAGGAAATTCAGGCACAGTCAGAGAGATCCTACTTTCTTTTCTAGGGGTTGCAATGTTCATAAGTATCACTCAGGCTTCCATTTGTCTAATTTGCTGAGATTATCTCCAATAGACTGTGGAACAGGTTAAATTATTGGCATCAACACTTGTACATCCCTAAGAGCAGTACACATCCACACCCTGCCATGACCTCAATGTAGGTAGAGAGTATTTTCCCATCCCTTGACTTTGGGCTTAGCTATATTACATGCTTTGACCAAGACAAGGGCCGAAACTCAAAATACATTGATTGTGCTCTGTCACTGTCCTGGGAAGTTACCGCTTCTTCAGCCTGAGTCTCAAAATAAGATACCGGAGGCAGAACTAACCTGGACCTACTGTTTGGAGGAAAGCAGAGTCAAGCTAAGCCTAACCAAAATCAGCTTGCTGCTGCTGCTGCTGCTGCTAAGTCGCTTCAGTCATGTCTGACTCTGTGCAACTCCATAGACGGCAGCCCACCAGGCTCTGCCATCCCTGGGATTCTCCAGGCAAGAACACTGGAGTGGGTTGCCATTTCCTTCTCCAGTTCATGAAAGTGAAAGGTGAAAGTGAAGTTGCTTGTGTCTGACTCTTTGCAACCCCATGGACGGCTTGTGAAAGTGAAGTTGCTCAGTTGTGTCTGACTCTTTGCAACCTGTGGACTGTAGCCCACCAAGCTCCTCCGTCCATGGGATTCTCCAGGCCAGAATACTGGAGTGGGTTGCCATTTCCTTCTCCAGGGGACCTTCCCGACCCAGGGATCGAACCCAGGTCTCCCACATTGCAGGCAGACGCTTTAACCTCTGCGCCACCAGGCCTCACATAAATGCACATGCGTGCGTGCTAAGTTGCTTCAGTCATGTCTGACTCTGTGTGACCTCATGGACTACAGCCTGCCAGTCTCCTCTGTCCATGGGACTCTCCAGGCAAGAATACTGGAGTGGGTTTCCATGCCCTCCTCCAGGGGATTTTCCCAACCTAGGGATTGAACTTGCATCTCTTACGTCTCCTGTATTAGCAGTGGGTTCTTTACCACTAGTGCCACCTGGGAAGCCCCACTTAAGTGTACCCCTTGACACCTATGAGTAAATAAATAGCTTGTTTTGTTATTATTAGCCATTGAAATGTTTTGGTTGTTTACTAGGTAGCAAAATTGACTGACACATATTATGAACTGAGATTTGGTTTATAAGCAATATAACCAGGAAAGTTCTGCTGAACCCATCAAGTAAAACAAGAAAAGACCAAATGATTCAAAAGTTATCAAATTCTCTTAAGAAATTTCATGTTCACACCAGCTATCAGGATTAGATAGCAATAATTTGCTACAGGCAAGGAGTAGAAATAGAAAAAAAAAAACACTAGTCAAATTTAACTTTACTAGGTCATATTTTCAGGCTTTTCAAGCAGACTGTTGTAGATGGCAGTACCTGAAAGAAGCCTAACATGATATACTAACGACTGACTGTGAATTCTATTGTCTCCGGAATATCTCCAAAGTGCTAGGCTCAAGTCTAAAATAAAATTGGATTCCCAAATGAATATTCTACAGAAAGGGAATAAGTCTTCTTTTCTAGAAGGGGACAAGCAAGTGATAAGGTGCCTTTTCGCATTTCTACTAATTATGTGTAGAAAGAGCAGTGAAATTTGCTCTCTCCTCTTTATAATTTACAGAGTCCTTCTTATGTATTGACATGATTATTGCTAATAGTTAGAAGATCCATTTCACTTCCAGCCACCAGAGCTAGTTTAAGAATTTAAGAGAAAAGGTTTTGCAAATACAGTTCTAATTTCATTCTCGTCTGCAACTGTTTCCTCTGATTGTTATATAATATCTGAAATTGAATGACAGTTTCCTAGCAGTAATATGGGAGCAGTATAGGAGACCAAGGGAAGGACTCTATAATTTCTTAACATAAAAAATTTTTAAAACTCAACTCTTTGTTTTATATTGGAAGGTGATTAGATGGGCCTGTTCTATTATTCTGTTTTTGTTTTTTTTCTGGGAGGTGATGTATATGTATATTATCTTGATTGTAGTGATAGCTTCAGGGTGTATATATACATTACACTTATCAAATTGCTTATATATTGTGCAGATTATTGCATGATAATAGGGTACTAAAAATATTAAGTGCCTTAAAAGAAAAACACTTATGTGCAAAGTCTTTACACATGAAAGTCTTATATGTTGTTTGAAGACACTTAGATAAATTTAAAAAGATGAAGGGATCTATCATAGTCCTAGAACTCCCAGTACTGCAAAGACGTAGATGGACATGCTTTAAATAGCTATCTCCAGGGGTTTAATGTTCCCCATCTGATAAGTTGATCCAACAATTTACAAGATTTCACCTTCAGCCCTCTGAGTCTCTAATTTATGGATAGCATAGTTTCAAGCTTCAAGAGAAAAACACATGTAATTAAAGTTGAAAAGATACTGTAAGTCTAGCAGCTACCATCATATTTATGAGCAAGTCTGGAGTTATTTCAATAGGATGAAATGTATATTGTATACATTCCCACAACCAGGAAGCTCCTCACCATATTTTCCCTTAAAGTACCAAAGAGGTATATAGATTTTAAATACTAAAGATTAAAAAGAAAGTTTTGATGATAGATTTTTTTTCTCTAAAGTTTGAAAGTTTCAGTAGTTCATCAATCATAGCTTTAAATAGTGGCAAAAAAATACAATTAAAAAATAAATAGGGAAAAAGAATGTGTTGAAAAATGGGGGACCACTGAGCATTATCAAATCTGGTTCCCATCAGCCTCTGGTGCCTGTAGGTGGGGCTACTATGTAGTCATTAATAAAAACTGCTGTTTAGGGGCTTTCCAAAAGGTTGCTTTAAAAGGAAGCATTTATGTGAGAAGACTAAAATAGTTTTTTTTTATATAAGTTCTTAAGTTATTCTGGGTATATAGTGACATTAAGGTTAGTGAAAAAGGTAAAACAGAATGAATACTTTGTCATCAGAAATGAGTAAAAGTACAAACATGGGCAGCCAAAACTGAAGGCAGTGGTTAGTATGCCCTCCTCAGCCAAGGGCTGTAGGCCCCTTTGTGCAGGTTTGGAAAAGTTGAAAGCTGACTACCAGCTTGCAGGCCTAGGGGAGGGTTGGCTGACCATGCTTTGAGTCTTTCTCTGACTGTGCTCTACTAGGCCCTTGTCCTTCAGTTCACCATGGTTCTGTAAGTATGCTGTACAAAAGCTGTTGTAAACTTCACCATGCCCATGACTGTGAGATCTTAACAAGCTCAAATTACCATCTGAACTTAAATACACAGTCTGAATTTAAAGAAAACAAAGAAGTGTATTGATGACTTAAGAAAAACTATTGCTAGACTTCTAAAGTAAATACTAAGACAACGATGCCTAGTTTACAGTTTTTTAGTTTTAAAATTCTTATCTTAGTTGGTCTTTACAATGAAATATTTTTCCAAGATAAAAGAGAAAGCACAATAAATTCAATTTTAAGTTTTTGGACGTGGATGGATGATATTTTGTGAGACTAAAAAAACCAGAATTGTTTACTAGGCTTTATCAATAACCTAGTACATTAAAATATCTCTATTTCTTCCTCTAAATAAATAATTTAAAAATTTACCTGAATTGAATGTATCGTGAGACCTTAAAGTGAGCAGTAAATATGGTAATATCAGGCATAGGCAATTTAGGCGTTATAATATTATTTAGAAAATATTTATACATTATTCTTAGCTAAAACCACCATAGTTAAGAAACAAATCCTTGAAAACAGATTAGGTATTTTACTAGTTCAATGAAGTAGCAAAGAATGCATGTTGGAGATGTGGCTTTATGAAGAAGAAATTTTAGGAAACAAAGTTTTAAATCCTATGCACTAAACAAAACAAAAAAAAAAGTATGTAGCTTGGTTTAAGGAACATAAAAAATGTTAAAGGAAGAACACTTGAACAAAAGTAATAATTTTGTAAATGTGGTAAGTTGATCCTACCAATTAAGTTTCTGTCATAGTTTTGGTTAAAGATCAGAAAGAAATATAATAAACAATGTACATTGATTATTACTAAATTTAACTGAGAGGACTTCTACTGTTATAACACTATATGTAATAACACAATTGCTTTACTTATAAAAATAAAATAATATGTATACACCACCTGAAATTAAAAGACCAGTGATGAAGATATTCCTTTTTATAGGATCACTGAACTAGATCTATAGCTTTCATTTATTTATGCTGAAATTTCTACTTAAAGATACAAGAATTTAGCTTTTTTTATTTTCCCACCAAACAAAACGTATATAGGGACTGAAAGTATTCTGAAACTTTTCTTTGAAAGGAAACTGTATTTTGACTTATTTGTATCAACTGTTTGTTTGAAAATTGCTATTAAGGTGGACAAATGCTTTCTTCTGTTTTAAATCATCATCTCCTAAGGTAGTTCTTCATTTTGGGGGGGACAAAAATCTTAAGAACTCCAGTACAGAAAGTTCTGGAAGAGAGCATTCACAAATGAATTCTGATCAACAGATTGCATATATTTCCCAATCAGCTGTGCAGACTGAGCATTTTCACGGCTCCAGTCATTTTATAAAGAATGATTCAGAATTAATCAGCACTCCTGCCACTTTTATTATTTATATATTCATAGTATTGACAGGTTTCATTTTCTTCCCACTCTTGACTCCTCTTCTACAGGAATAATACTCACAACACATGGAAGAGGGAGCAGCAAGACATGTCACCTGACCTTCCTTCTTTAGGACATTACTGAGCAAGCCCTGAGCACTTGGGGCTTCCTAGGTGGCTCAGTGGTAAAGAATCCACCAGCTGATGCAGGAGACATGGGTTCAGTCCCTGGGTCAGCAAGACCTCCTGCAGAAGGAAATGGAAACCTGCTCCAATATTCTTGCCTGGAAAATTCCCTGGACTGAGGAGCCTGGAGGGCTAGAGTCCACGGGATTGCAAAGAGTGGGACACGACTGAGCATGCATGCATGGGATATACAGATCTACGGCAAACTTTCTTTCATTTCTTCAAGTGCTTTCTCTAGAAAGGAGAAGGAAATGGCAACTCACTTCAGTATTCTTGCCTGGAGAATTCCATGGACAGAAGAGCCTGGTGGGCTACAGTCCTTGGAATCACAAAGAGTTGGACACAACTGAGTGACTAACACTGTCTCTAGAATATGAAGTCCACTTATTCTTTAAACTACAAAATAGTAGGTGAATAATTCAGTAATAGCTATGATTGGAGTAATACAGAAATAGTTAACCGCTGCTGCTGTTGTAATATAGTATTGGAATAAAATTCCCCTAGGAACAATAATATCAGGAAGCCTTGCAGAGGAGCAGTCTCCCAGAATTTTCAGCAGTTACACTGGTTGAGAGACTACAGCATGCATTGTATCTTCTCCTGGGATTACTAACAATTACAACTGTACCTAAATCACCTAAGCTACAGTTTATGCTGCTAATTCATTTTAGAGATATATTAACAGCAATCTTTTCAAATGTCTCTTTAAATTGATTACAGAATCTCTCTTGAAAGTTTCAAGTATAATTCAGCCCATATGACAGAGGAAATTAATGCTATTCTCTTGTGTCATTTCCCTAAATACAGAAAGGTAAAGAAGTATCAATTTTAAAAACAGACATGTCTAATAATAAATGAAGTCTGGATATATAAAAAGATTGCTGTCAAGACAAATCCATTGCCTGGTTGTCTTCAGCTGACATCTATTTTTACACAGACAGTATGACTTAGATTCAGTATGAAGAAATACTGAATAATCCAATTATTCAAAAGGCATGCAAAAAGTATTATTTCAAAAATCTCTTTTTAATAAGTCATTTTTTTTTGAATACTGACCTTCTCAGGTGGCACTAGTGATAAAGAATTCACCTGTCAATGCAGGAGACATAAGAGATGGGGGTTCAATCCCTGGGAAGATCGCCTGAGGAAATGGCAACCCACTGCAGTATTCTTGTCTGGAGCATTGCATGGACAGAGGAGCATGGTGGGCTACAGTCCATGGGGTAGCAGAGTCAGACACAACTGAAGTGACTTACCACACACATTTTGAATACTATAGTTTTAAAACACTCAATTAAGTAGATTAATGATTATAATAAAGATGGTAACATAATGAATCCATGTCAATTTTAGAAGTATTTCTAATATTACATAACAAATTGGAAAGAAAGTTCACATATAATTATCTCTGTGAAGACAAATCGCAAGGGTAATTAACACAGCTATGATTCCATATCACCACGAGGGGTAAACCAGATAGTAATGTTCATTATTTTTTTCTCTCTCACAAAACCAAATAAGTATCTCTTACTTTCTCCTGGGAATGTGTGATGTATTAAACTGAAACATATTATTATGCAATACTTTGATGTAAGGAGAGTTTTAAAATCTGTAACATGGAACTGTGTGCATTCTCTCAAGACTGGTGGTGTTTCCAACCATGACAGATGGTATTTATAAATAAATTAACAGATATAAACAATGTATTTATGACATATAAGCTTAAAATAATGAAATCACCCAACAAGGAAAGATCTAATTATTTTGAAAAACTTTGTTTAGCAGTGAACCATTAAATTTAAAATACAGGCTTTTTTTACCACAAAATGGCTGATATTATTAATTTTCAATAGGCAGTCAAGAAAGACAAAAACGTATTTGCTGTTTTAATTAGCTACTGCCACAGTAACACAGAAAAATACACTATGGTTTCAAAACACAACCATTTATTCTCCTGGGTGTGCGTGACTAGCACAGCCCTACTGCTCATGTCTGTCACCCTCTTTCTAACACCACCAGCCTAGATGGAACATGCTCTGCTTGCACATAGGGTCAAGAAGCAGAACCTGGAAAACGCAAGACGGTTTCTTCAAACTAGTACACTGTTTGAAGGCCGAAGCTTCAAACTAGTACAGTTAATTCTGCTCGCTTGTTTGCTCAAGCAAATCACATGATTCAACCCTTAAGGCCAGGGGTTAGGAGATACATTTTATTCCTAAGGAGGTGGTGGTAAGGTTGTGGCTGCAGAAAGGGAGGAAAATTAGAGTTAATTGTTTGATCTACTGCAACTATAGAACAGTGTCTGTAAAGCAGATACTACACTGCAGAACCTGAAATGACATGTACATAGTTATATCTCTTACTTCTTCAGGGTGTAATTTCTGCCACATGTTGGTCTGTGCTTGATGACTGCTCTGTGCTTTTATTAACATCATCCATGATTAACTGGCTGCTAGATTTAATAAATAAATTACTCTCTTTTTTTTTTCCTATACAGAATTCAAATGTATATTTTATTTGGAGTCATCTTGTAGCAGTGTCCCTTGAATACAGGCAGACTGATGTAATTTTTACGACAGGAGTGGAATATGCTATTTGAGTCACAAGTCCTATCTTATGTCTAGAGTTACTTGTTAGACTATACTACATAGGAATAGAGGAGGGCATGGCAACCCCCTCTAGTATTCTTGCCTGGAGAATCCTCCTGGAAAGAGGAGCCTGGCAGGCTGCAGTCCATGGGGTTGCAAAGAGTTGGACATGACTGAGCAACTAAGCACAAACATATAAGAATAACAATACAACACTGCCCTTAAGGAGTTTAGATAAATGTTCTTTTTCCAGTGCCATATAAAAGAAAATAAATCACAGCATGAGAGTCACTGTCTGCGAGGAACCCTGCAGCAAAGGGACTTCTCAATCAGATACACCATGTAGGCAAAATGCTCTCTTGTTGCATGTGTGTGTTTGTGTGAGTTGTCTCTTCCTTACAATTCCAATTTTATTTTTTTCATCTTGTCTTACAAATTCTTGCTTTTCTGGTGGTATTTCATTTTCATAAACAGAAAAGTAAAAGAATAAGGTGTTTGAAATCTTGCTCAGAGAAGGAATTTCAATTTGGTTCCTCTTTTAGGGGACTAATTTGCTTTCTATGTGCACCTCTGGCATGATCATTGTTGCATATATTATTGGATTTCAACTCCTATGCCTCTCCCATCTAAACTCATTTTAAGATTCTCACAAGACAGGTAAATTGTCTGTGTTTTGCAGAATCTAAACTCTGACACAACTCATCTCAGACTTCTTGGTAAAGCAGCAGGAGAAACTCCCACCATATTTCTTTTTCCTTTTGGTTACTAGGCCTGGGTAGGCCTTTCTCTGTGGCCCTGACAGATTTCACAGAATAGAAAAGCATGTTGTGATCTGTAGTTTTCTCTTACCCTTTCCCTCTCTTTCTCTCTTGTAAATTAACTATTTTCTATTTTAATCACGTTCATAACACAAAATATTTTATATGCAAAGAAATGTAGAGATGTGAGCAAAGTTCAAATAAGGAAAACAACAAAAATTGGTTCAGAATAAAATCTTGTTTGAATTAATCAAGGATGATATATTTTATTGCTTGAGCCCATATACAAAAGGAAAACAAACATAATATTACAGATGTAAAACTATTCAAAATAAAAGTGATTAGGACCTCACTGATTGGTTGGTAAAATATTGTTGCAGGGGTTATGCTTTTCTTAGGATAAGCCACTCAAGTGAGTATGTAATAATTATCTGATTATTCTGTTTCACTTTTAATCTCACATACAGTCTCAGACAGAATTTATTTTAGTACTCTAAACACATACATGCATACACACAAAATAAAAGCAAAGCAAAATAAAACCTTTTTTCCCTTTCTTAATTTTACTTTTGAGGCATTGATTATAATCTAGATCCTGTTTTATAAAATGCATTTCTATGGACAAGAGAAGATTCCCTAAATTAAGGCTCAGAAATAATTATGAAAACTTTATCCAATAATACAATTTGCTTAAGGAATACAAATCACCCTGAGAAAAGAAACTTTCCTTCTGATCCTATAATTTGATCATGTTAGGCTACGTTATAATTTAATGTCATGAGCCATTAAATCATAACATTAAATGGATGATCATGGCTCAGATGGAGGCATGGGCAGTTTTACACAATATGCAAAGGGAAAAAGAAAGAAAATGGTAATGTTAAATCTCCCTCAGTACCATCTGGCTTATTTTTTTCCCCATGCCTCTCCAAAACAGTGGGAGGAATAAACAATACCATTCTTGATTGGCTAGGCATGAGAGATGAGGATATCAAGTGAAAAATTCTCTAACACAAGCAGAAAGTCTAATATTTTCTTCATTTCTTTCTCTTGCATAAGCACTGAGAATCTGCCTTACAGAATCAAAATTTGTCAAATTTCAAGAGCTAAAATGGCCTTAAGCAAGCATCTGGCCCAGTGATTCTCAAATTTGAATGGGCACAAGAAACACCTGGGGGCTCTTTAAATATGCAGATTCCCTGGCCCATCCCTAGAGAGTCAGCTTCTGACACTGCATTTTTAATAAACTTCCCAAGTAAAGAGAGTATAGATTGCATGTGAACTTAGAGAAGCATGCAACTTTCTTTTATCTAGCGCCATTATTTTCCAGACGATAAACCTGGGCTTCACAATGCAACTGATTTCCTCAAGATCACGCAAGTCAGTGGTCAGAGTCTGAACGCAAATTTCTTGACCTATAAAATAAGATACCCACACTCTCTGCTACCATACTACTTCCACAAAAAGTCCCTCAACAGCTCTGTTGGCTCATATTGCTCTTTTTGAACTGTGACAAAATATTCACAACATAAAATTTACTATTTCAACCATTTTAAAATGTACAGTTCAGTCTCATTAAGTACATTCATATTGTTAGGCAACCATCACCATTACTCCCTCTAGAACTTTTTCATCTTCTCAAACCAAAACTCAGGTATCATTAAACAAAAAGTCCCCTAACTCCTCACCTCTACCTCCTGGTAACTATTCAACTTTCTATCTCTATGAATTTGATTATTTTAAGTACCACATACAAGTGGAATTTTATATATATATATATATATATATATATATACACACACACACACACACACACACACACAATAATTATATCCTTTGTGTCTGGCTGATTTCTCTTAGCAAAATGTCTTCAGGATCCATTCACATAGCTCATATTTTGATTTGCTAAATCCTTTAATTACTTGCTCAAGGGGATCTTCTGGTCCTTTAAGAAATGAGGTTCTATCATTTGTCCAACATCAATGATAGCTGCTAAATGAGAGAAAGAATTCAGCAAGGAGAGTCCTGAGTGAGTGAAAGAATTAGAGCTTGGAGGCAGGCACAGAGACATGAAATGTACTTTCTGCCTAGTTGAAAGTCATTTGAAAAGAAACAGAAATGAAAAACGAGAGAGAGAGAGTAAGCAAGTGACAGGCAAAGAGAGAGACAGACAGATACACTAAGAAAATGATAGGAGAGATGGATTAAACTGAGAAAAACTAAGATGTCCTTAAGATAACCTTGTACCCAGAATAGTGAGTAGAGAAATGCAAATGAGGTTATTTACATGTATATTGTAGGAATTAATTGGTACACACTGGTATACATGAGACCTTGGGGCAAACAGTACAGAAAGAAAAGCAAATAGGGTAGTAAAATGTATGTGTCTATATTGCCATTTGAGAGAGACTTTATTACACTTGAGATTTACTTTTATTCTATATAGTTACTGGCCTAAATTTCTTTTAGGCTATTGATAAGAAATGAATTTAGAGTTGTCTGATCATTCCAATGGTTTCCTTCCAATAATGACCACTGTTTTCAACTCCAAAACAGAAAATGTCAACACTTGCCCATAGGAGGTAAAAATGTTCAGTTCAGTTCTGCTCAGTCGCTCAGTCGTGTCCGACTCTTTGCGACCCCATGAATTGCAGCACACCAGGCCTCCCTGTCCATCACCAACTCCCGGAGTTCACTCAGACTCACGTCCATCAAGTCAGTGATGCCATCCAGCCATCTCATCCTCTGTCGTGCCCTTCTCCTCCTGTCCCCAATCCCTCCCAGCATCAGAGTCTTTTCCAATGAGTCGACTCTTCGCATGAGGTGGCCAAAGTACTGGAGTTTCAGCTTTAGCATCATTCCTTCCAAAGAAATCCCGGGGCTGATCTCCTTCAGAATGGACTGGTTGGATCTCCTTGCAGTCCAAGGGACTTTCAAGAGTCTTCTCCTACACCATAGTTCAAAAGCATCAATTCTTCGGCGCTCAGCCTTCTTCACAGTCCAACTCTCACATCCATACATGACCACAGGAAAAACCATAGCCTTGAATAGATGGACCATAGTCGGCAAAGTAATGTCTCTGCTTTTGAATATGCTATCTAGGTTGGTCATAACTTTTCTTCCAAGGAGTAAGCGTCTTTTAATTTCATGGCTGTGATCACCATCTGCAGTGAATTTGGAGCCAAGAAAAATAAAGTCTGACACTGTTTCCACTCTTTCCCCATCTATTTGCCATGAAGTGATGGGACCGGATGTCATGGTCTTTGTTTTCTGAATGTTGAGCTTTAAGCCAACTTTTTCCCTCTCCTCTTTCACTTTCATCAAGAGGCTCTTTAGTTCTTCTTCACTTTCTGCCATAAGGGTGGTGTCATCTGCATATCTGAGGTTACTGATATTTCTCTTGGCAATCTTGATTCCAGCTTGGGTTTCTTCCAGCCCAGCGTTTCTCATGATGTACTCTGCATAGAAGTTAAATAAGCAGGGTGACAATATACAGCCTTGACGTACTCCTTTCCCTTTTTGGAACCAGTCTGTTGTTCCATGTCCAGTTCTCACTGTTGCTTCCTGACCTGCATACAGATTTCTCAAGAGGCAGGTCAGGTGGTCTGGTATTCCCATCTCTTTCAGAATTTTCCATGGTTTATTGTGATCCACACAGTCAAAGGCTTTGGCATAGTCAATAAAGCAGAAATTGATGTTTTTCTGGAACTCTCTTGCTTTTTCCATGATCCAGCAGATGTTGGCAATTTGATATCTGGTTCCTCTGCCTTTTTGAAAACCAGCTTGAACATCAGGAAGTTCACAGTTCACGTATTGCTGAAGCCTGGCTTGGAGAATTTTGAGCATTACTTTGCAAGTGTGTGAGATGAGTGCAATTGTGCGGTAGTTTGAGCATTCTTTGGCATTGCCTCTCTTTGGGATTGGAATGAAAACTGACCTTTTCCAGTCCTGTGGCCACTGCTGAGTTTTCCAAATGTGCTGGCATATTGAGTGCAGCACTTTCACAGCATCATCTTTCAGGATTTGAAATAGGTCCACTGGAATTCCATCACCTCCTCTAGCTTTGTTCATAATGATGCTTTCTGAGGCCCACTTGACTTCACATTCTAGGATGTCTGGCTCTAGATGAGTGATCACACCATTGTGATTATCTGGGTTGTGAAGATCTTTTTTGTACAGTTCTTCTGTGTATTCTTGCCACCTCTTCTTAATATTTTCTGCTTCTGTTAGGTCCATACCATTTCTGTCCTTTATTGAGCCCATGTTTGCATGAAATGTTCCCTTGGTATCTCTAATTTTCTTGAAGAGATCTCTAGTCTTTCCCATTCTGTTCTTTTCCTCTATTTCTTTGCATTGATCACTGAAGAAGGCTTTCTTATCTCTTCTTGCTATTCTTTGGAACTCTGCATTCAGATGCTTATATCTTTCCTTTTCTCCTTTGCTTTTTGCTTCTCTTCTTTTCACGGCTATTTGTAAGGCCTCCCCAGACAGCCATTTTGCTTTTTTGCATTTCTTTTCCATGGGGATGGTCTTGATCCCTGTCTCCTGTACAATGTCACGAACCTCATTCCATAGTTCTTCAGGCACTCTATCTATCAGATCTAGGCCCTTAAATCTATTTCTCACTTCTACTGGATAATCATAAGGGATTTGATTTAGGTCATACCTGAATGGTCTAGCGGTTTTCCCTACTTTCTTCAATTTAAGTAAAAATGTCATCTACATTCATTTCAGTTTTTAAAACTGCAATGTACAACAGTTTCCTAACCATTTGTGAAAATACTGTAAAAACAGAATTTATGGAGTAAATTATTGGGAAGAATAGCTGGTCAAGCAGTTCATAAACATCCAAGTCTCATTCTATTTGGGGCTGCCTCCTTGAATCAAATCCAATG
The DNA here is from genome assembly GCF_042477335.2 of Ovis canadensis. NCBI lineage: Eukaryota > Metazoa > Chordata > Mammalia > Artiodactyla > Bovidae > Ovis > Ovis canadensis. Next base: position 32,165,429 of record NC_091727.1, read on the forward strand.
TTGAATTGTTGAATTGGGAGCAAAGAATAGAGGTGAAATGTGGTTGATTCCTGAGAGCAAATGAAATGCTGCTTTCTGATGAGAATAACTTTTTATATAACTCCTAAGGAATAATATATTGCAAAAGGTATTGGAGATGAATACAAATTAGAGCAAAAAACTGAAATCTTCAGAGAATTCAAGATTACATTTATACTACTAATAATATTGAATGGTTAACTGTTAATAGACCTCTCAAGGACAGCAACGGATGAAAGAACAAACAAAAGTAATTTGTTGCTTTCTCACTATTAGGTTATAGACATTCTTCCATCTAGACTGATATGATCTCCAGTGGGGATTGATTTATTTCTTCCACATTCATGACACTCTCTTTCACAACCAAGTGTAATGGCTTCTTTTACCTCTATGGGGAATGGCTGATTTATGCATAGACCTTTGTTCAATAACCTTTCTTCAAAGATTGATGTTGTGAAAAATGAAAAAAAATATGTGAAACTTTTTGACATTTTATTTTAATGTAATTTAGAAAACCATGTAAACTGCAAATGGACCTCATGTGGAATGAAAATCACATGCTGATAATCTAAACTATTTTGAATACTATTAATCTTTGATTAATACCTGAAAATTTTTCTTATCAGAATTATGAAAGGCACTAGAGAGACTCTCATGAAGTTCATTTAAAAAATAATTTGTAAATAAAAGACTGGAAAGTTTTTTATTTGATCCCTCCAATCCACAATTTCAAAATTTTCCAACAAGAAGAGGGGACTGCTACCCATCATGTAAAGGAATATCTTTATTTATTGATTTTGCCTAAAGACTCTGCTTTTTAAGACCCCTGACCGTCAAGAAATCTTTGAATGGAGGAGGAGAAAGTGATGTGAATTTTTTTGACTTTCTGTGGTCAAACTTTTTCTGACCTTCTCTATTCTTGTTTGGAGAAGAAAGCCTGAAATTATATAGATCTTGTCCAGGCTCTGCTGGAGTTTAAAGAAAGTGAGTGAATAGTCTCATACTTCTGGCTATTTTCACCACTACTCCCTCAAAGAACGAATTAAAAATAATTTTATTAATTTTATTAACATATCTATAAGCCATTGATGTGACTTCCAAATGCTGGTCAGACCACTTGAGAAAAATAAACTATTGTTACTGAAGTGTATTTCAGGGAATTTCAATGTCTGGTGTCTGACTGAAAGAGAAGGGTCGCAAGTCAATTGATTTCCCCAAGGAGGTCACTATAAAAGGCAAGAGGTCTCTTTTCCATTTTCAGTGTAGACTGTTTATTCTCAAGAATGGGAGTATTAAGGTTTGTTTGTACCTGAACACTTTGAAGAGCTTTTCAAACACGAGTCAATATTGACATTTAAGAACTAAAATCTACTAAAGATTATTAATTTTTTCTTGGTTAGAAAAGATGAAGCTTTAAAAAATCAGAGTTTCAACACTCATGGTAGCCAATATTTCTGGCATGGTTTCATTAATTCATTTATTTCTTATTAAGGAGTTTCTCAACCCATATGAGGATTGAGCCCTTAAGCACTCTAGAGTGAAAGACACATTACAAAAATTTACTTATAAAAATGTATATTTTATATTAATATATCTGATAATAGTAATAACATAATACTAGCTATATTTACTGGTTGCTTGTTATGTATCAAATATCATTTTATGTACCACATATATCAATTCATAGCATAAATGTTATAATTTCCCTTGATTTACAGCTGCTTAAATTGATGGCAATTAAGAAATGTATCCATGGTCAGTAAGTATCAGAATCATGAGTCAAACCCAGGCAGTCAAGCTTCAAAGCCCACACTACTAAATGCTATCTTCTCCAGCCCCTCTAAAACAACATAGAAAGCATTAAGTGTTATTTAAAGTGCAAAGAAATGCCTTGGGAATTGAGAAGGAGACAAGATGTCTTCTAGCTCTAGGACCCAGGGAAAAGGGAAGAATGTGAATATGACTTTCCTTGAAAATCAGGTTGCATCTGGGTAAACTGAGATGAAGAAAAGGATTCCCAAGAAAAGAAAGAAGTCATCAAAGACACAAAAGTATACAGGCTAGCTGTGCGATTTAGTAGGAGTTAAGGGTGCACAGGGACTTCCCAGGCTGCTCAGTGGTAAAGGATCCACCTGCCAGGAGACTCGGGTTCCATGTCTGAGTCGGGAAGATCCCCTGGAGAAGGAAATGGCAACTCACTTCAGTATTCTTGCCTGGGAAATCCCATGGACAGAGGAGCCTGGCAGGTTATAGTCCATGGAGTTGCAAAGAGTTGGACATGACTCAGTGACTAAACAACACTGACAACAACAAAGGGTGCATGGAGAGGAAAAAGAAGAAACAAGATAGGAAATTGAGTCTGAGGGCTAATCCTAGTGGGCCAGGTGAAGGAGTTTGTAGAATATTCTGAGGTCTTTGAGAAGTCATAAAAGTTGTTTGAACAGGGGAGTCATATATTCTTTCATTCACTTGATGAATATTTATTGGCACCTGTTATGTGCTGAAGTCTTCCCAGGTGGTGGTAGTCATAAAAAATCAGTCTGCCAATAAAGGAGACAACAAGATACCTGGGTTTGATCCCTGGATTGGGAAGATCCCCCGGAGGAGGAAATGGCAACCCACTCCAGCATTCTTTTTATTTATTTATTTTTTCAGATTTTATTTTACTTTACAATATTGTATTGGTTTTGCCATACATCAACATGAATCTGCCATGGGGGTACACATGTTGCCAATCCTGAACCCCCCACCCACCTCCCTCCCCATACCATCTCTCTGTATGTGAGACAGCAAAAGAGACACAGATGTATAGAACAGTCTTTTGGACTCCAATATTTTTGCCTGGGAAATCCTATGGCCAGAAGAGCTCGGCAGGCTATAGTCCATGGCATCGCAAAAATTCAGACATGACTGAATACACACACACACATTATGTGCTGGGCACTGTCTCAAGCAATAGGAATATACAAGAGAATAAAGTGGATAAAATACCTGCTTTCATAGAATTTATCAGGTAGTTACAATAAAAACTGTTTTACAAAGCTTAATTGAAAATGGCAATCTGCAGGTTGGATTGGAGCAATGCAGGAAAGAGTGAGGGAACGTAAAAGATAATGAGTATAAATCAGAGTGGTGGGTAAGCGGACTGGAAAGAAATGAACAGGTGTAAAAGACTAGAGATGTAAAACTGATAGAACTTGAAAGCAAACTAGAAAGTATGGCAAGTGAGAAGGCAATGTAGATAGAAATGACTATTTGTTTTGAAATTTCTCTGACTGAAAAGATGGTAGTGTGATGAATGGCAGGACAGTTGATTTTCAAAGTAATAATAGCTAAATTACTGAACTGTCATAATTTTACCCTCTTTATCTCAATACGGGAATAGTACCAATGCCAGAGCTTTTCAGTGAGAATCAAATTAGAGAATGAAAGTAAAAATGATTTGCCAATTATAAATATGGAACAATTTAGTTATTATTACCCGTATTAATATAATTTTAGTCGGTTGATTTTAGAGTATGACATTAAAAGTACATCTTTAGTTTGGCTTTTCTCTAATGGTAATTCATAACATTAATAAGAATCTTTCACTTGAAGAAACTTTTTCAAAGTGCTTTAATATTTTTATTTATAAAAGCCCCACAAAAGTTCTGTGGGGAATAAAAAACAATGGTTATTAGGGTCTATCAAAATTCAGTTTTCAGTAGGCATACTGTCTTCTTACCTATATGGGCCTTTCTTTTAGTTAGTATGTATAAAATTACAGAATCCAATAACTGAATTACAAAGTTATGTTAATAATAGCAAACTTTAATGGTAATACCAAAAAAGTAGGTCCTGAAGTTTCAATACACTGAATTTACATGTTCATATATGAAAGAGACCATGGTAAGATGATTCAGCGTGTCATAACTCTTATAATCAAGTGGTTAAACTCATTGTATTACACTGAGGCGACTGTTTTCCATCACTGGTTAACGATAAATGGATTACTTTCTATGTTGTAGACACTAAAACACCAATCTTGAACATTTGTCCTCATTGACTTTATTTCTAAACTTTTAATTATTTTCACTGTTTCTTTTTGGGTTTTCTCTGTGATCTACAAGGATTTCAGGGTCCAAACTTAGAACATAATTGTTGTTGTTCAGTCACTAAGTCCTGTGCAACTCTTTGCAATCCCATGGACTGCAGCATGCCAGGCAAACATGGTCCACTGGAGAAGGGAATGGCAAACCACTGTGACATTCTTGCCTCGAGAACCCCATGGAACATAATAAATTATTGACTATAGTAAAATAAAAAGCACGTGGCTCTTGAATCTATTCCCGAGTACTACCATCCATAGTATTGCGAATGTGTATAAACTCCTTACTGTAGAACAAGAAGTAAATAAAAATGTTCCATTTTTATATAAGAGAAGAAATTAATTGCCCTAACTGGAAAGAGTTTTTCAAGATCTTGGATATATTACCCAAATACTTTTGCGTTCTCCACAGTAAGAATTTTACACCAAAGCTTTGCTAGTTCTTTGCCTTTTTTCATGGTCAAAACATTTACAAGAATCTTCAGAGCTGTCTTTTTAAATAGCACAAGATGGCATCATTTAAGACCAATTCTGTGCTACAGCAAGTAATATTTTAGTGACTTCTAGATATATTTCTGAATGGAGAAATTCAAGTAACAATGACACTGATTTCTGTGTAATATTATGCATTTTTAATGGAGTCCATGTTGATGTCCTTCAGTTTTATATCTTTGACCTATATCTTTCTCCAAATTAGATCCACATTCAAAAGTGCCTCAAGGGAGGTGTTATTTTCACCTTTATTATTCACAGACACCTCAAAACCAGCTGCATTCTTTTTTTGTTATCCATTTAATTATTTTATTGTATTTTTTACTTTTTATTTACATTGGAGTTTACTTGACTGACAATGTTGTGATAGTTTCAGGTGTATAGCAAAGTGATTCAGTTATACACGTATCTATTCTTTTTCAAATTATTTTCCCATTTAGGTTGTTACATAATATTGAACAGAGTTCCCTCTGCTATACAATAGGTCCTCGTTGGTTATCCATTTTAAATATATCAGTGTGTACATGTCCATTCCAAACTCCCTAACTATCCTTTCCCCCAACCTTCCCCCCTGGTAACTATAAGTTTATTCTCCAAGTCTGTGAGTCTGTTTCTGTTTTATAAATAAGTTCATTCATATCATTTCTTTTTAGATTCTGCATATAAGTGATATCAAACAATAGTTCTTTTTCTCCATCTGACTTACTTCACTAAGTGTGACAATCTCTAGGTCCATCCATGGTGCCGCAAATGGCATTATTTTGTTCTTTTTAATGGCTCAGTAATATTCCATTGTATAATTGAAGAATAAAAACTATATGATTATCTCATTGGATGCAAAAAAAGCTTTTGACAAATTTCGCAACCCATTTATGAAAACTCTCCAGAATGTGGGCATGGAGGGGACATGTCTCAACATAATAAAGGCCATACGCAACAAAGCTACCACTAACATCATACTCAATAGTGAAAAGCTGAAGATATTTCCTTCAAGATCAGGATGTCCACTCTTGCCAATTTTATTCAACATAGTTTTGGAAGTCCTAGTTATGGCAATCAGAGAAGAAAAATAAAAGGAATACAAAGTGGAAGAGAAGAAATAAAACTGTCACCATTTGCAGATGACATGATACTATACATAGAAAATCCTAAAGATGTTTTCAGAAAACTGCTAGAGCTCATCAATGAATTTGATAAAGTTGCAGGTACAAAATTAATACACAGAAATCTGTTGCATTTCTACATACTAACTATGAAAGATCAAAAAGAGAAATTAAGGAACAATTCCATTTATCATCACATCAAAGAGAGTAAAATAACCAGGAATAAACCTACCTAAAGAGACAAAATACCTATACTCCAAAAACTGTAAGATGCTGATGAAAGAAATTGAAGATGACACAAACAGATGGAAAGATATATCATGTTCTTGGAATAGAAGAATCAGTATTCTGAAAATGACTATACTACCCAAAGAAAATTACAGATTCAATGCAATCTATCAAATCACCAATGGCATTTTCCACAGAACTAGGACAAAAATATCTTAAAATTTGTATGGAGACATAAAAGACCCCAAATAGCTGGAGTAATCTTGAGAAAGAAAAATGCTGCTTTCTCTTCCTATAACAATTTCTCCTCTTTAATTCTGCAACTCTGTGTAGGCATCTGGTCATATCAAATGGTAAGCAGTCAGTGACTCCTTACTGTACCTCACATTTCCCCCTCAGCTCTTCCTCCCATAATCTATTGGGTTGTCCAAAAAGTTCATTTGAGTGTTTCTGTAAGATGTTACAGAATAACCTGAATGTTTGGCCAACCCAGTGCATCACAGTGTTAGTTTTTACCTCCAAACAGCTCACATGTATGTTTCCTTTGTTCAGCCTCAACATCTTAATGGTCATTTATTGGTTGGAATATTACAGAAATAACTTTCTAACTTTTATTCCTGGATAGGTCTTGTATCCTTCCAATTCATTCTCCTTATAGTTACCAGAGCGATCTTTCAAAAACATAACCATAAGGTAGGTTATTCCATTTCCTTGCTTAAAAATATGCTGTGACTTCTCATAGACTAAAAATAGTCCAAACTCTTAAACATAGGTGGAAACAAGGAGGGAAAAGACAGCTGACACATACCGAGCAATTTGAGTGCAATGCTCTGCCCCTCTGGTGGGCATTTTACGTGTATCCTATCATTTATTTCTCACAAAATTCTGTGAAGCATTATTTTCTTTGTACACAGGGGTATAATTGAGACTTAGAGGTTAGACAACAAGTGGTAAAATAAGTGATCTTTCTACCTACAAGGCTCATACTCTATCTACTCTATCATGCTGCCTTTCTACATAATTTAGCCTCAGCTTATCTTTCCAGTCACATTTCTTACAATAATCCTACCCCAGCCACCCCAGCCATAAAGAAGTACCTTTTGATTCTCAAACTACCCAACCGTCCAGGACTTTCAATATGCTGTTTCCTATGCCAGAAATCCCTTTTCAACTCTGCATCTAGCTCACTTCTGACACATTCTTCTAACTTTCTCTAAACAGAAGTTCTCAACCTTGGCTGGACAGGAGAAGCATGGACAGGACAGGCTATGATCAATGCAGTTTGATTTTCTAGGGGTAGAATCCAGAAATTAGCATTTAAAAAATCTTTTCCAAGACTGAAAAGCAGTGTTCCAGGTGAGTTTCCTGGAGACTCTGGCAAGCTTAACTTAATCATCTTCTGTTTTTATTAGACCCTGTCTAGCCCTCTACTGTAACACTCATCACACTACCAGAATTTTGTCATAGTGTAACCATCCTCACCTCTGAAATGTAAGCATCCCAAAGGCAGAAATCATACTCCAATACAAAAGTTTCTGAATATGTGCTACACACTAGCCCAGTATGTACACAAATACATACACATGCATATGCAAATAGTTGAAACCAAAGCTTCACAAAATAATACTGACTCTTATTTAAGAGGGATAGACTCTTGTTATTTTTCTATTCTACTAATTTTATTCCTTTCTGTTAAAAAATGTGAATTGATACTCATTAAATTGATTATGTAACCTAGTTCTTTGAACTATGCTTGAAAAAATCCCTCTAATTATATTTGTAATGCTAGTCCTAACCCCATGCTAGACATCTAATGGTGTTTAATAAAGATTTGATGAATTAATCAACATTTTTATGGAAATTTAATATATATGTATATAATATATGCATACATTTATATGTTTTGCATATTATAAAAAATGGCAGACAGATATCACTAGGCAAAATAAAAACATCAAAATAAACTTTCATAATCTTTGGACACCAAAGTAGAAAGATTAAAAAATACATATAAAACTCAATTCAAATTATAGCAACAAAAAAAGGTTGCTATATATACAAAGGGTTTTCTTTCCTTAGAATTAGGGATACTCAGATTACCTCTCTTTTCAAATGCACCAACAAATGTGACAATCTAATTTATTCAGGATACTAATTTTGCTATTGAGGTTGCATTCTTCCTTATTCCTTTGGAATTAATCAGTGGGCCAAAATATATTGTGAGCAACACTGAAGAAGCTACTTTCCCTCAATTTCAACAATGTATTAGAAATTTAAGATAGCTTAATCAAGTTCCAGGTATATTCTGCTGTACAATTCAAAATTTATCAACCTTTTCTCTCTGGAAGTATTTTGTTTAGTAGAAGAGTTTTTCTATAATGGCTGGAGGAGGTTGGGAGGAGACACAGGTACAACAAATGACATTAGAAGAGGGAGTCAGTTGAGAGATATGGCCTGAGACAGGAACCAGATCACAGATGAGGGCATCTCAAATATTAATTGCTCCATAGTCTCTCTTGCTGAGAAAAAGGCCCTAATTATCTTACCTTTATGACCATCTCTCCCCACTGCACACCGATCCCCACATACCTTCTTTACAAGCTGCTATTACAATGATCTCTTAGGGGTGCTTAGAGAATCAGTTAAGATTGGTGAAATTCTTGTGAAATATTAGCAAAGATGCAGAGTCTACCCATTTTCCGTTGGTTACCAATAGTTCTATGTTAGCACTTAGAACTGTGGCCATCTTTACCAATTCTCTGAGGGCCAAAGTAGGAAATGCTTTGGACACAGGAAGAATCTGACACAATTATGAATATAATTCTTCATTTTAAGAATAAATTTGTAATTGAAAACTTTTCAAACTGTCACTTCACAGGCCTCTATATGGCATGCTGTAAAAATACATTGGCTTTATGATGTCAGTTATACTGTCAGAAATACCAATACTGTATAAGAAATATCTCCTCATCCTAAAGTACGGGGACAAATACGACCTTGCTTCTATTTATTTTTTTGACCTTGCTTTTAATAAGCAAAATAAATAACATTATTTTTTCTCATATAAGGAAGAAACTTTAATGGCTTTCAGAGTGGAATTAATCAGGTTAATTCTATTCAGGAAGCATATGTTTCATAATACATGTATGCTTATCAAACCCAGGAATTATAATTATTGCTGGGAGAATTAAACATCCTATGAAGTAGGTGATAAGCAGTGATAGGCAGTCTAGCAAGAGCTGGAGTCGCCATATATAGAAAAACTGATTGACAGCCATAGAGAAAAATCTATTTTGTGAAGGCTTTCACCCCCGTCTCCATTCTGCAGCATTTGTATAAAGTAAAACATCACTGCTTTGGGTTGGATAGATATATTGGGATCTGCTGGGAAAGCTGATGTTCTGGCTAGGCATTTGGAATTTCGTTTTTAATATGTAAGCACTATTCTTGCTATCTATCATGAATCATACAAAGAATATAATGCTACCAGCTTCTGCAAGTGAAGTGAAAGGCATACCATTACACTTGATTCCTTCACACGTATTATAGAACATTCCTTTTGTTCAAAATTAAAAAAAAAATCTTCAGAGGGGGGAAAAAAAGCAAACACTTCCATTTAGCTGAAATATTGAAACTGCATGTAATTTCCTAAGGTATGTAGTTTTATTTATTTTCAAGCTGTTGCTTTTAAACCCCAGTATCTTGATTCAATTCTATCAGCTGAAATGTGCCGTTAACAGTAATCAATAGTTTCAGTAGTTTAGAGTTTTTACCATGACATCTTCAAATCTTTCATCAAAAGACCATTATTCAGCCATCTAACTGAAAATCAGAGCTGGCTATAAATGTCATTCCTATCCATAAAATGTAGTTTCAACCTCAGGCAAGTGGAATTTATAGAAGACACAATATTAATAGAGAGAGAATGAGAAAATGGTCTCTGTTTTAAAATAACATTGGAATCTTAGTCCTATTATAGTTAAGAGAAAAATGGTATGTCTAAGGTTTTCAGGAACTCTAAGGGAATTTTACATGGTTTTTAAGAATAAATAGATTTTTTAATGAGTAATAGAGAATAAGCTAAGAAAATTTCCTCAGCATAATTTCCAACTGTTTTTGAAGAGATTAGAAACCTAAGCACAAAACGCACTTTATTCTCCACACTTTCATAATAAACATAGTTAGGAAACACTGCCATTTTTTCCTATTGATTCAGAATCTTGCAGTTTCTCATGATAAGTTTCAGTATGAATTTTTGTAGTACTGTAGATACAAATATAAAATGTATAGGAGATAGATAGATGTATTCTTGTTTTGTCTTCAACAATACTTACCCATGAATTTAAGAAATATTTTATTAAATCCCTATTACAAAATTGAGTCACTGGAACAATCTTTAATTTTGAAAGGAATCTGTTAAAAAACAATCCACTTAAAGTTTTACTCGTTATTTACCATAGCTGATGGGAATATGTGAATCCACATATTTAAAACTCTAGGGTGGCTTTATGGGCATTTACAAGGCAAGATAATTTTTTTAATGAAAGAAGGCAATGATGGCAACCCATTCCAGTGTTCTTGCCTGGAGAATCCCAGGGACGGGGGAGCCTGGTGGGCTGCCGTCTATGGGGTCACACAGAGTTGGACACGACTGAAGTGACTTAGCAGCAGCCGTAGCAACCATAAGTCAAATATGTTAGCAGCATATTTTCTAACCATTTAGCTAAGAATGACCAAAAAAAAAACAAACCTTACACTGCATTTATATCCGCAAGCCATAGGAGATACCTGTGTAGAACAATACCTGGCTTTATCTATGCAAACTACCTCCGAATGATCAAAGTAACTCAACACACATTGTGAAGGAGCAAGTGGGGTCTCAGGAGAATGATAAAGCGAGAATGAGGAATTCAAGAAGCTATGGACTGCCACTGTTATCTACTCTATATACAAAGTAGATCAGATCTCATATCAAAAGAGAAGAAAAGAAGGAGAACAACAAGGAGAGGGAGGAGAAGAAACTTTCCTTACTATGATTTGATTTTGGAATTATTTTTCAACCTGGAATGCACAATCACTTTTTTTGCCATAATTTTAAAATATTAAAAAACTGAAGTTAGTCCTAAAAATGGGTCATATATTCGAACACCCCAAAGTTTCTTTGTGGTACTAGCAAAGTTCTTATTTCAAGTCGGAAAACTCAACTCTACATAACCAAACTCCAATATAGGTCAGGGAAAACTCTATCATGTCCCCTAAGTATTTAAATATCAGGAGCCCTCCTGAACTATAGAATATGATTCACACCAAGATTTCAAGTAAATAAAACAACCTGAAACTTCTGTTTTTGCTGTTTATGCATATGAAATTTTATAGCAATAATTTTTGTTTCTAGGAAAAACAACTGTCTGAAAATGGTGTGATCATTAACTAGCCATCTCATTTTTATTTTCACAGATTATGTTAGGAGGAAAGCTACAAAAGGCCAGATTAACATTTCAAAATGTATTGGAAAGTAATGAAGGGAAACTGATTCAGTTAGCAACGCTAAATAAAACAGACAATTCATACAGATGCTTTTCCTATAAAATATTAAATAAACACTCAAAAATGGCAACTTTTTCAAATTTAATAAACCAACCCCTAATTCCTTTTCTCTGAGCAAAGTTTCTTCTTATCAAAGCTCCAGCTTCATGCGCAAATTTTTCCTGGTCAAAACCACATACTATTTAGAAGACTGGGGTGTTAAATGAAATAAGAAATGATTTTTTGCTTCTCCCTCTTTCTTCTTCTAGCCCCAAAGCCTAAATATATAAGGCCACATAAAACCACTATTTTTGTCCACAGCATATCAAATACAAGGACAAATGCTCAGGATTCTTTGGCTGAATTCACAAGTGATAAAAGTAGAAACGCTTGACTTACCTGCCATTGTTTCATCAGCTCTCTTACTCCCTTGGAGTCTTCTAGAAGCCTTTCCTTATGGGTGGCATCCTGCAGGACATTGGCAGTTGTTTCAGCTTCTGTAAGCCAGGCAAGAAACTTCTCCAAGTCCAGGGGGAACTGTTGCAGTAATCTATGAGTTTCTTCCAGAGCAGTCTCTCGCTCACTCACTCTGCAAATGAACAAATGTCCAGATGCAGTTATCCTCAAATATCAGAATGGTGCAGCCAGTGAATCCCACAAAAAGAGCAAAATCAAAGGTACTAAATCATAACATTGCAACAAATGTGAGTTGCTGCTAAAACTCCACTTGAAAGCATCAACCACTAGAATAGGATGTGTGTGTGTGTATTTGGACTTTTAGACTTTTGAAAGTTCATTTTCCAAAAAAAAATCTTTGTTTTAAAAAACATTTGACTTTTGGCTGGTCAATTTTGAAACGTTATTTTAATAGGTGGTAAAAATTGAAACTAATCTCTATAGGTAAAACCCTAAAATCTACCATGCCTACCTTTAATGTTACCTGAGGCAGGGAACCATGATTAAATAGGCCAGGAGAAATGCAAACCTACAATGGAAAGTTGAACACTGGAGGAAGAAGAAGGGGACTGGAGAACAAAAGCGAACAAAAAGATGAAGAAGTAGAAAAACTACATATTTCATAGCAAACATTGTGCAAAATGTAATCTGCATAACATCAGCATGTTCTGATAGTTCTAACTATTGTATTAGCTTCCTTTTGCATTACCTGATGGTCATACAACTAAGAATATTTTCCAAAAGAGAAATTGTACAGGTAATGGAAAAACTGGAGCTTAAAATCCAGACATATTGGGTTCAAATCCCAGCGTCCTCCTCCGAGTGTGATACAAGTTACTTAACCTCTCTGATTTCTCATCTGCAATACATGTTGTGGTATTGATGAGACTGAAAATACAACAGTGTGTGTGAAGCTGAGTGCCTCACACATTATAAGTCACATATTATAGTTGCTCAAAAATGTGAATTCCCTATGCCTACATTCCATTCTCATTTCTCTAATCTTATAGAAGGAATGAATCAAATTCCCTAATGACACAAAAATCTACAAAAGAGCTATTCATATTTTCTGACAACATATATAATGCATGTATTGTGGATACACACACGTATGCCCTCAGCAAACATCTACATAATAGGAACTTGGGAAGGAAAATTGCCTGAGGCAGGAACAGCCCCATCTAAAAAGATTCAGGTAAATTTTTTCTGCAATAAGGAAATTAGTACTCTATTTAAATATCGTATTTACCTTCTATTACTACACAAACACTTTCTGGGATTCAACATAAGCTAAAAATGGATTAAAAAAAAACTGAGCACTTGAATATGATACACACTGCTTGTTAAGATGTGATTGTCAATAATTATGCAAAACTGCAATTTATTTCAGCAGCAACTTTATCATGGGATGTGCAAACCAGGCAATAAACTCTTGCCGAGCCAGCGGCAGCAAAGCCCCCGGAAGATCTGTTTATTCATCATGGGTGAGGTTTTTGCTGAGCATACAGTCTTCCGCAGTGTAGTTTTGGTGCTCATACTGGATAAAAATCTTCTGTCTGCATTAACTGATGGAGAGGAGAATAGGTTTATGAGGGTGCAGCAACTGGAAAAAAGGAAGCATTGCACTAAGCTATTTATCAACTCCTAAATAAACTTGAATACCGCATAACTGAAAGGTAGCCTGGTGCTCTGGTTGGGCAAATCAGTTAAATCTCGTGGAGTTCAATGGCTAGCCTGAACTGCTAGTTCCTTGCTTACTAATTTTCAGGCAAACTATCAATGCAGGGAGAAAGAGCAAAGTATCTTTTATTATTTATTTATTTAGTATGATTTAAAAACTCAGAACCGTTGTGACAAAACTGAGAAACGTAATGTTATAATCTAGTGTGAAACATACAACATACAGGCTGAAGCCTGTGTAATTGCTAACGTTTGACCATTTCTGACCAACAAATGGGGCAATTTCAGCCAGTGCTAGCTAATATTTTAGGTTGGCTTGTACACTAGAAATCACTAAGATTTACTTCACTTCTAGCTCCAAATTTGGCATAGAAATAAGCTGTCACATTGCAGGAGACAAATGCAGGGTTAGACACTGATGTATTTTCTAACATACTCCAAAGTCACACAAAATAAAAGGGGCAGTGTGAAACTCCCTCATGGCAGAGAATTAGATACTGTGCATTTTATTATCAGCTTCATCATCATGATGAGCTGTGTTTGATGCATCCCAGCTTCTCTAACCTTAAAGAGAAACACCACTTACCCTTGGCTTCCAGAGAAAGTAACTAGTAAATAACTTTCGAAGAGTTATTTGGAAAATGTGATGCGCATAAATCAGATGAAAGTGTTCTACCGAGACAATGAGATTTCCAGCCCAATCCTCCCACCAAGTTTGCTGCTTTGTAAATTAGGCCCTTAGGGAAGAGCAGTAACTCTTTCAGGACAGTAAGGCACCGTTTTCCTAAACAACACCCTTGTGACCTGAAATATTGACAACGTTGGGTTGAATATTTTCTAATTTGGAAGTACGTTAGACAAAATTCAGTGGCAGCAATGGCAGGAAATCTCTTCAATCAGAGGTGAGACTGTTATCTCTGGCTTGTGTGGGAGATTTAAGGCTGCATCCTTTTTCCTGAGATCCATCTATGCACACTGAATTCTTAAATTTTAATTGTGCTAAGTCCAGACTAGATGAGTCGAAGGTACTTGTATGTCATATTTGTGCATTCAAAATAGTTCTGAATATATACCATACTTTAAAATTTTCCATAATCATATGCCTTTAAATGACATCTATGATAAATAAAAAATGTAGCAATTAGAATCATAAAGTAATAAAAAAATTACCTAGAACAAAACTAAAGACTCGAACATAGATTATTATTTTTTAATGATAATATCCAGGTTATCAAATTATGAACTGTGGAGAAAATTTGGCATGAACTTTAAAGTAACAATGACCAGATTATCATAAAATAGTAATAATGCTTTACAAATATAATTTACTGCATCAGTTAAGTACTTTTTATATAACAAAATTTAATTATCAGCAGGTCCAGGTATAGAATGCACAAAAATAGCTGAGAATTTGATGATATGTGGAATGGGATGCTGACTTCAAAAGGTTTTATTTCTGTTCATAAGGGCACCATACACCATTCTCCATAGGTAAATATAGGCAGTGTGATACAGTGGTTCTCAAAGTACGCTCCATAGCCCAGCAGTATCAGTGCCATCTGAGAACTTATTAGAAATGGCAATTCTCAAGCCCCACCCAGATCTGCTGAATCAGAAATTCTCTGTGGAGTCCAGCGAGCTGTATTTTAATAAGTCTTCCAGGCAATTCTGATAAATGCTCAAGTTTGAGCATCACTGATACTGGAGAGACCAAACTTTGAGAACTACTGGTATAGTGGATGCTGTGCCGGGATGTCCAGACTCCTCTTTCAGGACTGAAGTATGTTTTGCTTGTGTAACTCACTGAAGCTATGAGCCATGCCATGCAGGGTCATCTGAGACAGACAGGTCATAGTGGAGAGTTCTGACAAAATGTGGTCCAGGGGAGGAGGGAATGGCAGACCATTCCAGTAATTTTGCTGCGAGAACCCCATGAACAGTATGGAAAGACTGAAGGCAAAAGGAGAAGAGGGAAGCAAAGGATGAGATGGTTGGATAGCATCACTGATTCAATGGATATGAACCTGTGAAATATCTGGGAGACAGTGAGGGACAGGGAGGCCTGGCCTGCTGCAGTCCATGGGGTCACAAAGAGTCAGACATGACTGACTAAGCAGCAATGTGTTTTGCTTTAACTCCTGGGAAAGCTGCTGGATGCAGGCAGGTTGCCTCCAATGACTGGTTAATGTGTGGACTTTTTATTAAAGTCTAGCCCCCTTGCTCCAGCTTTGGAAAATTCGGGAGGGGAGGGGAGGGGAGGAGGATTGATCGATGCTGAGGTTACAAATGAATCGAAGCCCAGCTTTTCCTTCTGCACTATCCTGCTTCTTTCCCTTTCTTCTCTCACAGGTATTCATCCTGAGAGCACTCTACCAAAAAAAAAAAAAAGAAAGAAAGAAAGAAAGAAAGAAATTCCTACACATTAATCACTTTCTTAGAATCTGACTTCTGGGGAACTTGACCTGCTGAATTGCCATACTAAATAAAACTTTGAAAAATATACTTGCTAAAAAATGTATGTGAAGAAATATACAACCACTTGCACAGATTGTGGTCACAAAAGGAGACAGGATGGAGGATTCTCATACTCAGCAATTGAGCCGAAGAGCTACTATACCTTTGGTTGCCCTTTAAGGAGATCTATAGATAAGCCATTATCACCAGTTAGAAGCAAGAATCTACTGAAAGGACAAAGTGTTGGAGCTTAGTACAACCCCCCACCTGCACAAGTCTGCATAAAGTGGAAAAATCACAGAAGGCATGTCTTCAGCATCTCCATTTTCTTTTTAAGAACTGATTATCAATGAGGCAATCAGAGTATACCCTGATCCTTCACACACACACACACACACACACGCACACACCCATACCATGGTATCTCTGAATAAATCTGTAAGACTCCAGATTTTTATCTAAGTTGAAAATCACTAATTTGTTATGGGTCAACCTAATACACAAAAAGCAAAAGAAAAAAGGGAAGCCTATGACTTTCCAAGGTAAGGCTGAAGAGCTTAATTAACATATGGACAATATTCCATGATTAGACATATGCAGGGATGATAGTTCATCACTGCACCGTATTAAATGATTATACACACACACAAATACATATACACACATTATATATAAGCAAACAGAAACAAACACATTGAATATTTTGGGGGGAAAAAAGGCTCAATCTGATATTTTCCCCAGATGTTTCTGAAAGTGTGACCAACTGGGGAAATTCACACCACTTGGTCTTCTGCTAAGTAACATTTTCATCTGTGCCCTGGTATTATCAGGAAGTAACCAAATAAACACTCTCAATCTTTCCTTCCTGGTTTATTTGCACTTTAACAACTATCATTTCCAATGATAGTTTTAGGGAAAGTATTACAGGATACTTGTTTTTTTTTGTTTGTTTGTTTCTTAGATATAAATCAGAGAAAATGAGTACCTTAGCAGCAAGCACTTGGACTTTAGGCCAAACACTACTCACAGAGCCAGAGTTAACCTGAAGTTCAAATTCTCTGTAATCATAACAGATTCTACTGGTTTGCTAGCCAATGAATTAATTTTGCTTTTGTTTAAAAAATAAGTCTGTATTGTATTTTCATGGGGCAGCTAGAATTTATTACCTATGGCTATACAGCAGTTTGTAGGAAGGATTCTTTTTAATCTCCAGCAATTCTATTGGCAATGTGCACTAATGAAAAGCATGAATCTAAGCAAAATCATTCAATAATGCTTGGACCAGTATCCTATTCATTCCATTTCTAGCAACAATTCTAAGACTATGGCTTTATGTATCTTTGGAAAATATCTACTTAGATAGATGACCCAGAAGGGTTCTGGCAACTGAGAGAATGTTTCTCTTTTCTCCTCTGTTACTGAACTCTAAGGTGAGAAAAATATTCTGTCCTTTTAATGTAACTATTGACACAGAGTATGAGATGAAAGCTCTAAGCTAGCACAGAAAATAAATTTAAAATCTGTTATCTACAGAACTCTTCAAAAATTTAAAAAGTATGTTCAGATTTATTCTTTCACCATTTCATAAGTTAACCTCCCATTTTTTTTTTTCTACCTACAGTATGTTTGGTTTCTTCATTTGCTTCCAGCTGGATGTTTCATTCTGTCCCACTGACTTCAACTTCCATACAGGTTATCTTTAAACCTGATTCTCATTCTTATTTCCACATGCCTACCAACAACTCAAGCATTAGGTAATGCATGCACCTCGTCTACATGTATTATGTGCCAGGATTCATGCGTGGTGTTGGTGACACTAAAGTCAGTGAGACATGGACATGGACTTTGACATTTAACACATTCAAGTCTGGTGGAGGAGACTGATATTTAGATATTTACCTATAGTTACAATATGATTCATGACATGAGTTTGGGACATGAGTTTGAGCAAGCTCTGGGAGTTAGTGATGGATAGGGAAGCCTGGCGTGCTGCAGTCCATAGGGTCACACAAAGTCAGACATGACTGAGTGACTGAACTGAACTGACAATGTGATTCAGGTTGTAGTTCATCTGGATTGCCTAACAGTAGCTTGAATATAATATGCATCACACTGTATTCATGAACTTCTATGTCAAGTTCCTTAACAAGTGATAAATCTATCTTTTTTCAACACATTTTTTTTCCCTTTTCTTATCAAAGGAAGTGGGGATCATTGCTGGGCTTTATCTCAAAATACAACGATGGATGCTCAACAAAAGTCTGCCTAATTGAATTAATTTTCATAACAATCAGAAATCTTTTAGATATATCTCATAGGTCATTGTTAGTTTCATTTTGCTGTTGGGAAGACTGATTCTGAGAGAACCACAGTGACTTTCCCAAAGTTGAACCCAAGGAAGTGGTGGAATTAGGATTATAGTTCAAGTATTGAATCCTGAAAAAGACGGTTTTCTAACTCTGAAAATGGATATTAGTGCTCTCTGATATATTCACGGCAGTCGTTAAAAAAAAGGAAAGTGCCAGAAAGTTTATGCCACTGAATCCTGGCCCTTGTTTTGGAGCAAAAACTCATCTCTTTGTTATTTGACCATAGGAGCCATCACTGCAACACATAGAAACCTACTGAGAGGGAACCCACACATGTAAAGATATTCTCTCACTCCAACTACAGTAGAAAGATCTAGCTGGTCTCTGTTTCAAAACAAACAAACAAGCAAATCCATTTTCAATGCAAATTTGCTGGTTTGCCATTCACTGACATATACATCAAAGAGGTTTCTATCCCCTCTCTCCTGAGGTTTGGTACTAAATTACTCAAACACTTCAGAGTTAATTGGAAACTATGACCTAAATGTTCCCAAAGTATTGCTGATTACTTCTCAGAAAACTCATTCCCATCTTTTCACCACCCCAGACAACACAGGATGACTTTTTAACATGTGCAGAAGCAACATACTTGCATGGAAAATAGATTAGTTCTCTAAAGATAAACCATAGCTTTGAAGCTAGCTATTTTCTTCAAAGATACAGACATTTTAGTGAAAAAAAAAATCACCTGGACTTTATATTTGGATGGAAAGAGAATATAGGTATTATCAATCATGTAAGAAATTTTAAAATACACATTCCAACTCTTATTTTTTCACTCTATGGGCATTTTAAAAATTGAGATTTGCACAATATATCATTAGGGAAACAAGCATAATTACATACTTTCCCCAAAAGTATTGGGATATTTCTTAAAAGAAATTAGGAGACAGCAGTAAAAATGTACTTTGTACTGTTCTTTACATTGCTCACTTCATTTGACTTGTGTTTCAGACATTTATCATTGAGAAAAGTTGATAAAAATATACAAAATATTACAAACAAGTAGTATTCAAGATATATATATATATATATATATATATATATATTTTCCTACCTTGGAATATTAACAAAGAGATTAACATTCTTTAGTCTAATATCTGTATTTTATATATATTTTTTACTGATATAATACCTTAAGGTAAAAGACATTTAGAAAAATGTACATTGATACTGCCATCCAGAAGAATATAAACTTAGATTAGGGTTGGGTTTAAAACTGGATACAATTTCTACTCTTAATAAATTCTCTATGATTTGCATAATGTGAATCTTTAAGTCAATTTTGGTCACTTGTAGTGTTAATCTCTTTAAAAGATGTATTTTCCTGTTTTGATAAGATAGATTGAGTAGCTTTCTTCTCTTCTAAAGGGATATATGAAAACTAGGATAGAAACCAATTTAAAAGATCATCTCTTGGAAGTCTCATTAGACTGCAGTCAAACAAATATATATTCACATCCTCAATATCTTAGAGAAAAAGAGAACAGTAGATGCTGTTATATAACATTCAGAAGACAGCAAGGCAAGTTGGTTCAGTTTTCTACCATCAAAAGGCAAACATATAGCGATTCCCTTTAAAAGGAAAGAAGGAGTTAAAAACATATCATCAGCTGATTATATGAACTTGCAGTACAGGTCTCTCAATGGAATTCAGAAACAGGAATGATTTTCATAATTCTTGACATGAACTCCAAGTTATAGTCTCTAAATATTTGCGACTTTTATTACCTAGTTCCTCACTCAGCACTCTCTTGTGGTTAATAATGCACTTTTGAGAGTCCTTTAAATTCAACATTTACTGCCATAGTATTTGGCACTAAAACAATGCTCTTTAGTTTTCGAGCTTTTCCACATATATCTTCTTCTTTGATATGTTAAACAACTTGATGAGGTTAATGGGGCCGGTTGTTATTATCAGCAACATTTTATAGATGAGAAACATGATTTTCTGAGAGGCTGGGCAAGTTACCAAAGTAAGTGGCAAAACATGAAACATCTAATCTAGTCTGCTCTGACTTTACATCTCAAGGTACATTTGTCAATCTCCCTGTGAGGTAAATATAAAGGATATTCAGTTCAGTTCAGTTGCTCAGTCATGTCCGACTCTTTGTGACCCCATGGACTGCAGCACGCCAGGCTTCCCTGTCCATCACCGACTCCTGGAGCCTACTCAAACTCATGTCTATTGAGTCGGTGATGCCATCCAACCATGTCATCCTCTGTTGTCCCCTTCTTCTCCCACCTTCAATCTTTCCCAGCATCAGGGTCTTTTCCAAGGAGTCAGTTCTTTGCATCAGGTGGCCAAAGTATTGGAGTTTCAGCTTCAGCATCAGTCCTTCCATAGTACTATTTTCAAAAGCTCCTTACTTTCTGTGATTATTATAAGAATTCAGATTATGGTGTATATTTGTGTGAAGACAAAAAAAAGATTATTCCTTTGTTTATCATCTTCAGTTGCCATCTAAGAAAACTATTAAAATGAATACTGCACACTGGATTTGAAGTAGGTTTGAGGATTTTAACATTTTAAAAGAGGAGATTGTGGGCAGTAATAAAATATTTTTATTCTTATGAAATAAAAGAAAATTATAATACATACAGTTGTGACCTTCTCATAATGGTAACAGTAAATGTTTGCTAATTATAAAGAAATTATCCAGAAATCTGTATCTTTGAGAAATGTTTTACACTAGAAATATCTAACAGGAACACCAAACACTTCACACATTCTTTCCTAGAAATTTTATGGTAAAAAATTTTAATAAGACTGGTTGAGAAATGAATTAATCTCTCAAAGCGACTCTGTCTTGGTAGATTCTAAAAGAATTGCCCTTACTCTTTTCATCTTGAATCCTTTTAATGACTCAGATATGATTTATAAGACTTGTAGGATTACAAATAACTTGAGCTAGTTAAAATGAATGATCAAAATAAAGATTTAAAGTTTCCTACTTTCTCACTATTAATTATTATGGGGAGAAACTACATTTAAAAGAACTAGATAATTTAGAATATATTGATGGCCATCTATAAGATCAATTCAAATTTATGAAGAATAGTCAAACATTAATGATTTATTTTTTCAATTAAAATTATAACACTAAAGGAAACACTCTGAGAGCTGCACATGCTTTTAAGAATCCTCTTATTTATGATTATATCGCTTACAAAATGTCTCTATATCTTTATCATCATCATCCATCAGTATCGACTTTTTGTTAATCCCTTGACACAAGGCTTCACCCCACAGTTCCTAGTATTTAATAGACACTCAATAAACCAAATTAAAATCAATGAGCCTACTATGAACTGGGCATAGCTTCTAAAAGTGAGAATGTCCCAATTCCTTGTTTTTAAAATACTTATAAATAGTAATTATTTCTTGATGTAAATTTATTGAATAATAGTTTATATTTGCATATAATTTTAAAATTTATACATTACTTTCACCTATACTGTTTCAGTTGAACCTCAGAATAACTTGTGGATATCTCTTATTATAGTAGAATTGATTGTATAATAGACTATCACTCAGTTATAACTAATATGTTTAAAAATAGGAATAAGCAATCCTGTGACCAAAATTATGTTTCCCTTTGTAGAAGCACAGATATTAAATCTTTGGAGCTTATATCTTTCATCAATTTTTTAATTAGCAGTGAAAGTGAAATGGTAGGCTATTTCACTGGGCAACATGTCATGTTTGATTGTCAATGACTGCATTACTGCTATTCTTACATGAAAACAATTTATTTTTTGAAAAAAAATTTACTCCTGCAAGGAATGTTAATTCAATATATTTTTAAGTGCATTGCAAAAACAAAGGGCAAAGCAAACAATAACTTCTGTCAGGATGAATCCATTGTCTTGGCAAATTTTCTGATAGCCTATAAGTTTGAGCCTGGTCTAGAGATAACATGTACTGAAAGGGACTAAAAAGTCATCCTGTTCAAGCACCCATTTGGCTCCGTCAGCCAACATACTCCTCCCTTACCTGTTTTGCATTATTCATAGATTTGAATGGATGTCCTCTCTGTAGCTCCATTCAGATTCTAACAAAAACATCCAGCATGGGAATTCCCTGGCTGTCTAGTGCTTAGGATTCCATGCTTTCACTGCTTTGGGCCTGGGTTCAATCCCTGGTTGAGGAACTAAGATCCTGCAAACTGTGTGGCGTGGCCAACTAATTAATTGCTCAATCAAAGGAAGTGTTCATCTACTTTAAAAAAAAAAATCAGTTTGTCAGGGATGAGAATAGAACACTATAGCACAGCACCAGAGATCTTCCCTTGCCGCTTAACACTAATCTTTTTTTTTTTTTTTTCCTTTTCTTTTTTTAAAACCTTAATTCCAGACCAGGGATCGAACCCGGGCCCCCGGAAGTGAAAGTGCCAAGTCCTAACCACTGGACCACCAGAGAACTCCTGATACTGACCCATTAATGTACATTCTTTGTGTAAAAGCATGAAATGGTTGCTAAACCATCCAATTTGCCTTGCATCTAACCAGTATTTCTCCAACTTAGTCATAGGAATATGAGAGAACCTGTCAAATACCTGATGAAATTCAAATAGATGGCTGCATTTTGCTTACCCATTGAAGAAACTTCTTCAATGAAAAAAAATTTTTTGCCTCAAACATATAGGTAATATAGATATATATATATATATTTTTTTTAACTGATTGTGTGTATTTGTTTTACTAAATTACCTGATTAGTCTCTTCAAGAAATGGGTTTATATTTCTTTCACAGCTTCCATCTAAGAAGCACTCATCATGGTAGCTACAGTAATATCTTCTATGATTTTAACACAGAATTCAACTGCATTTGTCAACATCTACTTAGAAGTTAATTAATATAGCTCTGAGATGAATGTCATCATCACCCTTTTGTAGAGACCAGGGCATTTACTAAAGCTGGTGGAAATAGATTTTAACCGCAGTGATAGTCACAGAATATTTAGACTTTTCTAGACAATCAAGCAGATCTTAAAAGTTTGCTGATTTCATTAGTCATATAAAATTGCAACTGGATCACCAAGAAAGAGGTTAGGTTTTTAGAGAATATTGTTATTTCATTAATCAATAGGTCAGTTCTCATCATGAAAAAATATTTAACCAAATTTTAAAGACAACACAACAGAGGCTTTCTGGAAACTGAGGGACAGTTTTGATTAACAGAGTGCTTGAAGAGTGCTACTGGCATTCCATGGGGAAGGGCTACAGATGGTAGACTCCATGAACAAAACACTGTCCCAAGACCCACAATACTTTTCTATTTCTTTTTGGCTGTACCCCACAGCATGTAGGATCTTAGTTCCACCACCAGGGATCAAACCCAAACCCCCCGCATTGGAAGTGCAGAGCCTTAATCACTGGACCACCAGGGAAGTTACCCTTTTGAATGTCCAACTAGACACTCACGTAGGGCAAGACCCTGTAAACACCTGAACCTAAAACTTAACTCAATTTTACATACATATATAAAGTACTTTTGTCAAGATTGTAATAGACACTGGAATTTTCAGAAAAGGAACTGAAGTGAACGTCACTCAGTCACGTCCAGCTCTTTGCAACCTTATGGACTATACAATCCATGGACTTCTCCAGGCCAGAATACTGGAGTGGGTAGCCGTTCTCTTCTCCAGGGGATCTTCCCAACCCAGGGATTGAACCCAGGTCTCCCACATTGCAGGTGGATTCTTTACCAGCTGAGTCAACAGGGAAGCCCAAGAATACTGGAGTAGGTAGCCTACCCCTTCTACAGAGGATCTTCCCAACCCAGGAATCGAACTGGGGTTGCCTGCATTGCAGGCAAATTCTTCACCAGCTGAGCTACTAGGGAAGCCCAACTGTCATGAAAGCCCAAGGAAAATTGTACCTAGTGCTGTTACAGATTTTGTTAAAAGTTGTTTAGCGTTTTGGAAAATTACACTATGGATGGCCAATGCCGCTCACAGTATTTGAGTCCATATACAACACACTAGTGTCACTCCATAGTGGTTGATATTGCATTCACAGTGTCGTCAACTAGAACCTTCACTTGTGTTCTAGTGTGATCCTGACTGAACTGCTCCATACTGAAAGACATATTATTTTATTAGAAATGGCTCATATTTCTCTTAAAAATAAAACTTACAACATCATTTTTTTAAAGTGTCTACAGGTAGGATATATTATCTATAAATTTTAGTTTATGACTATAAAGAAGGTGTTACAAAGTATTTGTTATAAGAAAGGAAAGGGTTGGCATTGGATCTGAGGAGGTTGAAAACCACGGATACAGAGCTACAGGGACATTTCAAGATGACGATATTATACTGAAAATAAATAGAAATTTTAAGGGACAGAATGAGAATATTTGCCCTCTGTGTATCCAATCCCTGATCCTAACAGCTCCATAGAGAACAGAATTATATTTTTAAAATTGCTTGCTTTTACAGGCAGCTGTGACTACCAGTGAATCAGAGGTCTACTTCATATACGGACCTGAATTAAAAACAGCCAGGCCTTCAGTTAGTTCAGAGCCCAGGTTCTTGATTACATTTGACACAATAATCATCATCATATCTTAAGACTCAAATCAGCCTGACAGTGCTCAACTCAGGGCTGCTTCTCCCAATTAGCTGAAAATTGCAGCCCAGCTCATCTTCTAGGGGAGAAGTTTACATTTACAATTTTGCTGTGTTGAAAAAGCAATGAACACGACGGAAAGAACAAATCAACTTTCTAACTTATACAATAACTATTTTAAGTTCACTAACTCTGGAAAACCTGTTTTCACAGGAATGAAAAAGTATAGACTTTTTTTTAAAAAAAAGCTACACACAAAGTTTAACAGAGTCAGAGTTTGGACTACAAATGGGGGGCATAAAAACGCATTGTGAATATTTAAAAAAAATTGTCTCCCCCCCCCGCCAAATTATTTTCCAAATGAGCTTTCAAAAGGGACAGTCTTTTATGTAAAAGATATATTAAAATAATTTGCAATTAGTAGATAGGTACCTATCATTTGAAAATGAAAAGTTTCTAGATATCAAGGTCCTAAGGAATGAATTTACCATAAGATGCTAACTGGAGAACACTGTTAGTGTGACATGAATATTATTCTATGTATCTGGTTCAAAATCATTTCTCTGTTTCTAGGGTAAAATAATTGAGGAGGCTTTTGTGTATTCTATTTTCCTAATTATGATACCTTTTGACCTGGATCAAGGCAGTTTGCATATACTATGGAAAAAGTGCACAACAGCAAGGTAACCTCACGTCATGTCAGCATTTAGATGGCTGTGCTGAAGATCTGCTCAGAGGAACAGCACTCTGATATACCATTTTCTAAGTGGATAAAAGCTTAGAGTCAGAAGACAGAAATATGAGACAAAGACTGAGTCTAGAAAAGTAAAAAAAAAAAAAATGCCGAGAAGCAGAAGAACTGGAAAGGCAAGAAGATGTTGAAGGGGCCTGAGACAAGGATTTTCCAGCCACCAGGGATGGGGAGATACATGGGCAATAACAGGAATATAAGCATCTGACAAAGTGTGAGACCCACTGGAAGTATCTGCTGAAAATAATGGAGAAACCATGGAGGCTGAAGTGGAGATCTAAAGGAATAGGGAGTGAGGGAGGCAAAGATGGGGACAGGGGCACAGAGAAGTGACAGAAGAAACAAGAGAGGAGGCATATTAAAGGCAGTGCATCTTTGAGTTTTATTTTTCCCAAACATCCCTATTCACCCAAAGGTGAGCATTTCTTCTAAGACAAACCACGTTATGAATATTCTTAGTGTTTTGGATATCCCTAAAGAAGAGATAATATCTTTCTTATACCACAGCTATACTTACATGGGATTCAGGATGGATTTTTAAAGAGCAGTTTTTGATGCAAGTTTTAACCATTGTGTAGGAAAGACATCAAGGCTGAATGAATGAGTGTTCTTTTATTATATACAGTCATTTACTATATATATACCATACACACATGAATGCTCAGTCGCTCAGCCATGTCTCACTATAACATCATCTAAATTATTTTGCCCCCAATTTTTATGATACGAATTATTGGGAGAGGATAATGTTAATGCTTATCAATGAATTAATTGATGTCTTTCTCCTTTAAGATTAGTCAACAATCCGAGTACTGCTGAGTATTATAAGCAACTTTTCCATAGACTCTGTTTTCTTTTGGAAAACAAAGTTCCCATTTTCTGTTGTTTAGAGTAATTAAATCTTTGAAGAGTTTGTTTTTGAGCTTTAGGGGAAAAAAAAAGTTCTCAAGTAAGCCAGCATTCTTTAAAATTATCTAGAGAAAACTATACATTCACGGTTTTAAAAACAACACCATCCGCTGCTAGTATCCTGAGGTAAACATATACATAGCAAAGTTTGGCAAAAATAAAAAATAATAAGAGATAAGCTTTAGTAATGAAATCAACACATTTTATTTTAGCCTGTCATTACCTTAGTGTGTTTTTTCAAATTCTAGCAACCAGAGTAATAAGGAAATGGAATCAGAAATCCTTCAAGGGACAACTACTTAAATTATGGATACCAAGTTGTAAAGTGTCTGGCTCATTCTAGTACTGGCATGAGCTTTCTGAAAAAAAAAATGCTTTTTAGATTTTGCCATTTAAATAAGACCCTTAGTGATTGATCAACTGATCTGCTATAGTTGGTTTTAAGGTATATGCCAGTGATAGTGATAGCACTGATGGTGGTACAACACTTTATTTTTTTAAAATATAAATTTATTTATTTTAATTGGAGGCTAATTACTTTACAAATATTGTATTGGTTTTGCCATACATCAACATGAATCCACCATGGGCGTACACGTGTTCCCCATCCTGAACCTCCCCCGCCTCCTCCCTCCCCGTACCATCCCTCTGGGTCGTCTCAGTGCACCAGCCCCAAGCATCCTGTATCATGCAATGAACCTGGACTGGTGATTCATTTCATATATGGTATTATACATGTTTCAATGCCATTCTCCCAAATCATCCCACCCTCTTCTTCTCCCACGGAGTCCAAAAGACTGTTCTATACATCTGTGTCTCTTTTGCTATCTCGCATACAGGGTTATCGTTACCATCTTTCTAACTTTAAAACCCCACACAAGTAGATTACTGAACAGTCTGGTCACTTTCCTATTAATGTTCATTCAGGTAAGTGTAGTTATGCTACTCTTGCTCTTGCTCGCCACAGAATGGGAGTTAAATGTTTGTTAATCAAGTCTTATTTTGCTCTATGAGTCCTGTGAGCGCAGAGAGAGAAAATTCCCCACATCACAATCCAGGTGAGGAGAGGCGAGGCCTGTTTACAGGATTGACAATGAATGAGATGGCACCTCTAGGAAAGAGGAATGCCATTCAGCATGGCCATGCTGCTGAGTGTGATCTATCTGTTCACCTGGTGTTAGTGAAGTGGCTGAATTTAATTTCAAAAATGTTACAGTGATTAGTTAGAAATAATTGGCTCCCCAAGCAACTTTCAGAAGTTGAGCCCAGCTCTTTAAGTCCCTGCTGTAATGATGGAAAACACAGATTCTATGGCTACTCCGCACCTCTGAGAGACCACTGTGTATATCATTCATGCACTTTCTTCAATAAATGTTGTCAGCAGAAACAAATAATTTGTGGATAAGCTTTTTTTCCTTTTTCCCTTTCTTGTTTATAACATTTGTATCATTATATAACTAGATTCTGGGACTAAGTTTAATACTTTATCATTAAGTAGTTTGAGTTCTTGGAGGAAAAAATGGCTGTCTCTAGAGGATAAGTTGTAGTTCATTATCCTATAAAAATCAAGTGTTTTTGATTGGCACATATGTATCTGATTTTTCATTTGAAAGTATGAACATCATAATTTCCCCCACCTGATCATGTTTTTCCTGGAGCATATATTTTAAAGTAGCTCTCAAAACTTGCAACGTGCAACATAATTATTTTAATCTTCATAAAAAATGATGTGCTAAAAATAAAAGTATGGGTGTAGCCTTGGTGTTAGAACTAAAAATACTGCATATTTGTTTTGTGAGTGGAATATGTACTCAAATGACATAATAGTAGTATTAAATAAGTGTGTAATAGTAATTCTACAAAGGGCACATTAAAAAAAAAATCTTGGTTATTAACCCAGTGCAAGTAAATTTAAAATTCTGTAGATTCCCTCATTAAATTATAACAGTATGGAAAATTCTTCGTATATATGTTAGAAGGAACAAAAGCTAGTATTAGTAAATATTATGTCTGTCCTTAGAGAAAAAGATATTATTATTATACTTTCCTAGCATATGTATTCATAAATATAAATACAAGGAGAATTTCGTTCAGCATCTCCAACAACCATTGCAGTATCTGAAAAAGAATGCTTAATTTTTACCCAAGTGATTAACTAGAAAATGAAAAATATAGGTCAATATCAGTCTTTTCTCCTCAGATATTTTCATTATGTAATAATGACACTAGTACACATGTAACTGTCAATGTTTGAGTCTTTGTTTTCAAAGTTAGAATCGAGGCTCTACCAGATAACCCGTTTCAAAAGCAAAATTTGGTTAAAGTTTGGAAAAGAGATAAAGAAAAATGGAGAGAAACTTGCTTTTCCAAGAAGAATGGCAAATACTTGCTTAGATGCCCTTTTGGAATCAGTCATATTAATGATGCTGGCAAAGAAAGAAAAGAGTTAATAAAATTACTTACATGTATGTGTATGTATGTATGTATGTATATATATATATATATGTGCATTAGATTTCTTCAAAACATTAAAAAGTAAAAAAATCACCCTACATGAGAAAATTCTCAAAGAGTTATGTCAGTGGTCCCCAACCTTTTTGGCACCAGGGACCAGTTTTGTGGAAGACAGTTTTTCCATGGACCAGGGTTTGGGGTGGGGATGGATTTAGGATGATTCAAGCTCATTACATGTATTGTTCACATTATTTCTATTATTATTACATTAGCCCCACCTCAGATCTTCAGGTCTTAGATCCTGGAGGTTGGGGACCCCTGAATTAGCGAACCCAAGATCATACAAATGATACTTCAATGTAAACATAAGGAAAAGAAAAAAAAAGTCTTTCTTCTTTTTCTTCAAATACAAGAATTTCTGCATCAGAACTGTCACAACGTTGGGGTTTTGAACTTGTGAAAGTAATAGACTCTCTGCATCTTAGTATCCTTTCCTGAGTTATAAATATTTTGATAATGAAATTGGCAACACAGACTCAGTGAACTCAAATGTGTGAAATGTTATATTCATTTAGAATGTGGACTAGCAATTGGTAAAGATGTCTGTCTCTTTGCTTGTTATTTGACAAAAGAGTGCAGAACTCAGCCTGAGCAGGCTGCCCTGCCCTTCTGATTAAGGGCTTGTGGTCAAGGTGTCCTGAGCCACTGGCGTGCCAAGAGGTCTATAAAATCCTGCTAGAACTGCGCTTCTCCAGGTACTCTACTTAATAGCCCTGGCCTCTCCCCAGAGCAGATTGGGTCTCTCCATCAGAAATGGTTGCCAAGTGAGAAGTATATAGAGGCTGATTCACACACACCAAGTGCTTGGCTGAGCTTCTAGAAGTGTCTATCTGCCAGGATACATTTTTCTGTCACTAGCAGCAACCTTACAATTAGGCTAAATGCAATCATTAGCAGGTTGCAGATTATGTTTTGTGTGTGGGGAAAAAAAAACCCTCTAAGAGTTAGTCCCATGTCATTAACATGTTGATGAGGACAGAGTATCAAGGAGGGTTAATGGAATTTGTTTCAGGGGAAAAAAATACATATTAGCAGATTGCAGCAATTGTAATAGACTCTCTTGCTTATCGCTATTTGCTAAAATAGAGAGACTTCTTTTACTAAAGGGATCCAAGATTACTTGTGTGATTTCTGAATGATCTACCTTCTATTCTCATTGTGGAATGTTTCAGGAAAACAAAGATTCAGTATGACTCAAATATGTTGTGCCAGAGAATCGAGCTTTCTCTGTCATTACTGTCATTGTTTCCATAGTTGTTTTCCTGCTTCTTTTCCTCCTCTTTCATTTTCTCTTTCTCTGATTCCTCTCCCTTATCTATCTACCCACCTATCTATATCTATGTCATCTATCTAACCATCCACCCACCCATGACAATGTTCCTAAACTTCTAACAGAATATGAAGTGAAAATAATAGATCCAAAGAATAATAGAAAAATGCATGTTTAGAGTCCAAAGGTAGAATAACACAGCTTCCCTTGATTGGTATGCAAATTTATAAATTTATACCCTACTGAAAAGTTGCTCTAATAGCACTTGAGAATACTACTTAGGTAACCTACAGTGAAATGCTCTCCGTGAGGCAGCCTGGGCTACATGTTATGTGATCTCTCTTATAAATGCTTATTGAATACTGAGCATTGTCCTTATAGTGGCCTGTAAGATTCTCCTAGAGAAATCGGTTTCACAAAATTCTAGAATGTATGCATGCTATACAGACTATTCTTTTCCTCTTGCGTTCCCAAACACACATTGTGTATTCATAATTCATACAGTATAATGAAACTCTGATTAGTTTTATGGAAGTTTGTTTACTTTGACTTTAACCTGAAAATGCCTAAACATTTCTTTTGGGCCATATAACCTTTCTTGAGTTAACTAGTTCTGGCAGAGACTCACTTAGGGGAAAAAAAAAGAGAGAAGAAAAGCATGGGAGGGTGATGATCAGGATGCTAAAGTCAGTCATGTGTCTACCTGATGCTTGAAATGATCACACCAAGGCATTACCCAGCCTGTTCTTGAATACTTCTACAACCTTAAGAGGCAGCCTGTTTCACCTTTGGACAGCTTGATCACGAAATTTCTCTCTCTGCTAAATTGAAATATAAGTTCTTAGACTACATTACATGCCTGAATTGATTCAGCCTAACAGCTCCCTAATTTTCCTTTCCTATTGCTCTATTGCAGTGTGAGAGAGAGAGAGAGAGAAGGAAAGATGGCTGTCACTAAAACCCGTCTTATCTCCCAATTCTGAATGTTCCTGGTTGACACAGTGCAGTGGTTCTCAAACTTTAATATGCATAGAAATGACCTAGAGCTTGGACAGCTTGTTAAAAGTTTTCTGGGCCACATCCCCAGAGATTCTGATTTAGTAGGCTGGGGTAGGACCCACATATTTGCATTTCTAGCAAGCTCATAGATGATGCTAATGCTGCTAGTCCAGGGACCACACTTTGGGGCAATGCTTGGGTAGTATATACACTGATGCTCTCCCAAAACCCATGCCCTTTTTGGTGGGATCACTGGCTGCTAACAGCTCACAGCTGCCACTCTCACTGGAAATTGCCCTCAATTGTAGGTTTTATCCAAAGTTGCCCTCTCCCACAGAGTGACCCAGAACCAGTAACTGGCTGGTATTGGAATACAAAGGCCCAGCTCCCTTGCCTCAATTCAGCACATCTCTGGAGGGAACTACAAATTCCATACCTCCCCTTAGACTCTCCCCAGGCCTCAGATTCACTGCAGGGTAGCTTCTCTTTCCGCCCAGTGTTACCTCTGTCACATACTTATATGTGTATCTCATGGAAACGCTCTTCACAAACCTGCGCACAACTCTCCATCTCCAGGAATCTTCTTCTCTCTGTTTCCAGTCTTAAGTCAGCTGGATTTTGTCTTTTATGTTACTTTTCTCTTGAACTAATTTCACCTTTCAATATTCAGCCTTCCACCCCAATTTGCTGAAATCTTTTTGGCTCCTGATACTCGTCTACTGTGTTTGCCATTTCTCTCTGCTTTGTGTCATTGGCAAATTTGATAAGAATGCTATCTACGTCTTCATCCAAGTCACTGATGGAAATATTGAAGAGGACAGAGCTGAGATTAGATTACTGTGAAAAGCTGCCAGAACCTCCTTCCAAGTTGATATGTATCCATTAAAAAGCAATGAAGGGAGCATAGGCCTCAGAGACACAGATTTTGGTTTGGAACACCAGCTCTGTCTAAGTAGAGGTCAGCAGCTATACTCACAGCTAAAAAGAACAATGCCATTTTAGCATGTCTGTCTTAATAGGCAACTTAGGTGTGACCCACATATTAAACATTAATAAGTCATGTCTTGCTACCAAAAAACATAAAAATCATAAACAATTATTATGACTTCATGATGATTATTCACTTGATTTGTCTCAGGATGCAAGTTGTGTTTGACCATTTTTGTTGAGTGTTTGTTTCATTTAAAATTTAAAAAAGAGGTTGTGGTAAAATTTATGTTTAATAGCTAATTCAATTTCACTAGGTAGATTTAAAATACTTGCAATACAAAAGAAAAACATAACTCCTCAGGAATTGTATGAGTGGCCATAAATCTATGAAATGTGGATTAAAGTCTCCAAAGGGGCTTGGATTAGGTCTGTTTGACTTGCTTTCAATGCTCTATGGCATGAAGACACTGGCTGGCCACAGAATGGTCATGAGTATCATATTAGAGATTTGATAAGGGTAACTGAGAAGCTGAATATTAGAAAATATTAAAAACGCACCACCACTGATTTGAATGGGGAATTGATTTCCCACAAATTTAAATAGTTTTTCTCTTTGGCTGAGTACTGATGTTAGGCAGAATGGCCAGAGCATAAAACACTGGCTGGAGGTATGAAGATACTGCTTTTGTTTCTGATTATTTAATAAGTCACAATGTACCTCAAGAAAGTATTCCTCCTCCCATTTTTTTTTCTTGAAAAGATAATATGTATGCATTACCTCCCTAAAAAAAAGGTAGTAAGGATTTTCGAAAGGAAAAAAAAAACAATCTGGGAATGCTTTCAACTGTTACTAAATTGGGAGTAAGTTAAATAAATATAAACAAAATACATTTACCAAACTATGAAAGAAAATGCTAAAAAAATGTTGATGGTGATTATTTCTCAAGTTTTAAATTTTTCTATAGTTAGTAGATATCATTTTATGTCAGGAGAAAATTATTTCAAAGTATAGAAGAAACTTTTAAACACAGATCAATGGTATAGGTAAAATATAAAAACACTAAATCAAAAGGTACAATCTGAGCTTAGAAAACAAGACACATAGATCTGTGGGTCAGCAATGGCACAGAAACATGAAGTAGTATGCAGGGCTGAAGTCATGAAGCTGATGGGCTCTGGGAAGTATGTAGTGGCTACCAGGAGTTCAGAATCTACTGGGCTCAAGAAACAACACAAAAAGCCTGAGCTGGGCTCTTTGCCTCAGTGAGTCAGGGATGAGATCATGCTTCCCAAGTGATAAAAGGGGACTGAGAAAGAGCTGCTGTTGATCACTACCTAGACATGCTTCAGTGACCCCCTTCTCTGGGGGAGGAAGTTGAAAAGAATAAATTCCATAAAAACTCACTAATACCTACATGTTCTACATATTTTTTACTTTCAGAAATACATATGAATTAATGGTTTATAGAAAGAAAATAAACCCCTATTATAAATTGAATGAAGCCAAAAGATCCCCAAACTAGAATGACTGTTAAAATTCGAGAGATAAAATCCCAAATCAAATGATGATTATACCAATTTGTCAAAATAGCTCATCTTTCTAAAAGTAAAGTCCAGCTAATTTATATATTTTATTGAATGTTTTAAAGACTTCGAGTACGATAGTGATGTGGAGACAATGAAAAATGAAAATATAATTGAAAAGCAATATAATGGATGCTGTTGTTAACATTAATGGTTCAATTAAATGAAGCAAGCGAAACTTTCACTCATTTGTTTTACTTTTAGACACCATAATATTAAATGAATGAATGAAGACAAGAAAGGTCTGCTGGCATTCTATAACCTCACTTTAGGAAACAATTATGTCTTTTTTTTTTTAAATTTTTAAAGTCTTTTCATGGGTAAATAGTATGAAGAGGCATTTGTAAGCATGTATTTTGGTGTGCTTGGAGGGCCTGGTTTGGGACTGCAGGACTGGGTTAAAACGAACACAGCTACTTGGCTACACGACTAGGTAATTTTCCACACCAGTAAATCACCAATGATATGATTCCAAATGTCTCCCTTTGTATGCAATCCCTGCAAGCTAGAAACATTCTAATTGCTTTAAAGGAAATGACATAAAGTGAAGCAGGCAGTTGCCACCATGAACCTTTTAGACTCGCATGGATACAACACTCACTGGCCCAGAGCCCCAAGGTTTGCATTACAGGTATATTAATACATTATCCTATTGTGAGATGGCGAGAATTCTTATGCTTCATAATCATTTAGAAGACAGGGTCTCAGCAGTATAAAAACCATAGTGCCTTATAACTATATATACAACTCTGTCTCGAAGAGCCTAGAGAAATGTCCTCCTACTGCTAAAAGAAGTGTACCTAGAAGAGTTGCTAAACGACTGAATTTTTCAATATACCAAATCGCCTTTAGTCCTAAAAATGGACTAGAAGGTATATTTTGCATGAGAGGGATTAAAAATAGGGCTACTCTAAATTGAGAATTTTGAACTGGTGGCTTTAGGGTCCTTTGTAGCATTAATATTTATGACCATAACATGCTACAAATACAGAATAGGCAGTCTCTGGCTTAAGAAGTCATATTTTCAACAAATCTCCTGTTAGCATCATATCATATTCTTTACGTAGCTTAGACGGCAGCAGTAAATCTTCATCTTCTAAGTTTCTGGAAATGATCCAAAGCCATTTAGTGCCCAATATCTGATGAATTGCTTCATTTCATTTAATACACAGACAATTAGTGAGTACAGTGTTTGTTACCCCAAACACAAGGTGTGGCTACACAATAACATAACAGTCTTCTGAAGATCAGAAAACAGTTCCCAAGGAGTTCCAGAAAAGGAATTCCAAAAATGTTTTGAGAAAGGACAGCATTTTGTGAACAGAGCAGAAGACTACTTTATGAAGTTCACAGGCCTGTCCCTTTGCTAAATAAACAAACTGACAAACAAGCACACATTGTGGTATTATTTGTTTTTCTTCCCTGAAAATAAATCAATTTTGTTTGTTTCTGATGTTGGAAAAATTGGGGCATGCTTTCGGGAATATATCACCTACGAAAATATCATCCATCAGATTTCAAGAGGCAAAAAAAAAAAAAAAGAGTGCTAAGAGGAAAGAGAAATCAGAAGATTAGTTTTAAGGAAAATAACTCTGGGGCAGTGTGAATACCAAGTGAGTGTAGAGATTCAATGGTTGGGAGCACAGAGAAAACATGGTCACAATCTACCAGGTATAATGTGAAGAGGCTTTAGGATGAGGTGATGAAGAAGAATAAAGAAAAGGCATTAGTCTTAAGAGAAACTTTTGCAGTAGAAGTCACAGAATTTAGAAGCCAACTGAATACAGGTATGAGTAGAGAAGAGAGAGGGAGGACAAAGTAGAAGGTAATTCTTAAGTTTCCAGCATTAAAGACAATCAAGCAATTAAGTTATGCTTTCCCTAAAAACATAGGAAACATGCATTGTTTCAGGGGCACTTTAGACATTTTGGAGCCTGTAGTTAATGCAGATGGAGATGAATGGGAGGTGGCTGGAAGTATAGTTCTAGAGAAGAGGACAAAGATGTGAGCTGGAAAAAAAACACTGAGGAGTCTCAATGGTAGTTGAAGTTGACAGACAAAGGTAGTTGAAATGTGTGTAGAGAAATAAAAGAGAGATTTAAGAATGGAACACCAGGATTTAAAGGTTGTATACAGCAAAGAGAGTGTACACTGATTATTGTTACAACTCCCAGATTTGTATCTTGGGTCCCTGTCATTGCCTACAACTTAAGATTTTATAGCCAGCTATTTACTCCACATCTCCACCTCGATGCTTAATAGACATCTCAAAAGTGGCATGTCCATATGTACTTCCTAAAACATGAGTTACTTTTAGAGCCTCCTCCATCTCAGTGAGTCTCCCATCTTCCAGTTGCTCAGGATAAAAACTCCATAGTCTTCCCTGATGCCTCTTTTCCATACCTAAATCTAAACCATTACAAAACCTTTTGGGCTGTGTCCTAAAATATCATAGAAGTCAACCATTTCTTACCACATTCACCTCTCATATTCTGGTGCAAATCACAGTTGTCTTTTGAATGAATTATGACAACAGTCTCCTAATGGTTTCACTGCTTTCCTTCAGTCTGTTATTGCAGAGGGGCCAGAGAAGTTAAAGATGCTATTCCTTTGCTCAAAACCCTCCAATAACTCCCATTTCATTCAGAGTAAAAGCAAAAGTCCATGGAGGGGCCTATAAGGCTCAATGTAATCAGATTCTTCTCACCTCTCTGAACGCCTTGTCTACTGAACTCTTGTTTGCTTGACCCATTACTATCATACAGGTTTCATTAAGGTTCCTTCAACCAGCCAAGCATACGCCTGTCTCAGAGGATTTCCAGTTATTAGAACCTTCCTGTACTGTTTTTCTTCCAACAGTCTACAGGGTTCACTTCCTTAGGTTCTTTAGCTTTTGCTTAAACCTCACCCTTTTACTGAGATCTTTATTAACCACCACACTTAAGTAATGACTCTTCTCTTCCACCCCATGCTCACTCATACACACATTCTCAACTGCTTGCCCTCTTTATGTTTCCACGTTGCACTTATCACAATCTTATATCCCATACATTTAACTATTTTAATTTTTAATGTCTGTTTCTCACTTCCTTCCCAGGAGGTAAGTTTCATGAGGGGAGGGCTTTTCTCTGCTGTATACCTTGGACCAAGAACTGAGCCTACTGAGCACATACCCAGCACTAAAATAGTCACTGAGTGAATGAATTTTTAAAATGTTTATGATAGCTGACATTTACTGAGCTGTTGCTATGTGCTAGGCATTGCACCATGCACTTCATGCTTACTGTATTACTAGAGAAATAGAATCACAAAATAATATTGTTTTGGAAATCAAAGAAGGGAAAGTTTCAACTAGTAGAGTTGATAAGCTGAACCAAGGTTAAAATCAAGTCAAGTAGATGGATAAATTAAAACAGGGCAACTAGCTATCATAAAAATTTTTGACAATCTTAATGAGTCCTTGCTTCAGGAAAGTGGTAGTGTAAGGGAAGCCAGATTAAAGTGGGTCGAAGCATAACTGGAAGCTGAAGAATAGGAAATAATAATGCCAATTGTTGCTTTAAAAATTTTTGGTGGTAAAGGGGAAACAAGGATAGCTGGATAGAAACGTTGGTATCCTAAAAAAGTTCTTTTAGGATGAGGGAAACTTGAACATGATGGTTGGCTGAAGGGGAGAAGCAAGAAGAAAAAAGAAATGGAAAAATCCCAGAGAAAGAAAGCAGAATGGTTACTAAAACAAATATGCTGAAAGATGTGAAAGAGGAGATCCAGTACTCAGTTACAGTAGCTCTTTGGTGCACACAATATAGGGCTCAATTTTTTCTCCCTTTTCTTCCTTCTTTAAAGTGAAAAAGAAAAAAAGACCTAGAAATAGAGAAGCAAGGAGTGATTTACAAGGGCTTCATTGTTGCCAAAGATGAAGAACACAGATGATAATCCTTTAGCTTTTCAACTTTTAATTGTAATTATGAACATTTGAAGCATATTATTAAAGTGGACAGGAGAATACTGAAATACAATTTTAGGGATAGCATATGTGCATATATATTCATGAATATGCATATACACACTTATACATGCACACAAATACATGTTAAATCTTTCTTAAAACCTAGAGAGATTTCTCAGGTATCTGGGAGCTTTTGTGAAGGACTGCCAGTCATGCTGAACTTGCTGGTATTAGGACCAGCCCCTCTACTTGATGAGTTTGCTCCTTGCTGAAGTAGCTGGAGAAGTCCTCCTATAGCTACAGACAGACAATTCAGAGTTAATGCTCATTTCTTGTTTAAAGAGTGATCCTGGAATAGAAATAAGGAAATGAAATCTCATGACAGTGTCATCATAAAGTCATCAGCCAGATGGCAGTCCTTGAAATCTAATCCTTAGAGGCTTCTCATAATAATATGTAATATCACATCTAATATCATCTTATTCACCAATTCATATCTATTCACAGAGACTGAAGGGAAAGAAATGAACTTGCAAAGGCCCACATTTCTGGCTTTATATGTTAACGGCATATCTATACGGCATATGATCAGGGAAACAAAATATTTTCCTACACATGTCACAATGATGATCTATGTTCTGTTATGAATTGCCAAAGTACAGGATTTACATGAGAAGCAGCTTTTTAAAATATTCATGAATGCTAGATTAAGTCATTTTAGGTCCATGTGGCTATTTGTATTTCTCTGTATAAAATGGTAATTAAAGGTCCCATCAAAGTCAGTATAGAATCTGAAGATTCCTCTAACCAATTAATAAACTTAAATTGAACTAAACTACAAAACAAAATTAGCTTGTTTTTGCTTTTGATTATGTCTTGGAACTACAGCTTGCCAGTATATGATACCAAAGTAAAGTTCTTCTGAGTAATACTTTTTTGTACCTTATTTAACATTCAAAAATTTTAAACTGAAGTAAAGATGTTATTGCTTTATGTAGGCTTCCAAATGCACAAAGTTTTTGTATATGTTGAAATTAAAATATGCTTACTCCTTGGAAGGAAAGTTATGACCAACCTGCTTCTGCTGCTAAGTCACTTCAGTCGTGTCCGACTCTGTGCAACCACATAGACGGCAGCCCACCAGGCTCCCCCGTCCCTGGGATTCTCCAGGCAAGAACACTGGAGTGGGTTGCCATTTCCTTCTCCAATGCATGAAAGTGAAAAGTGAAAGTGAAGTCACTCAGTCGTGTCTGACCCTCAGTGACCCCATGGACTGCAGCCTTCCAGGCTCCTCCGTCCATGGGATTTTCCAGGCAAGAGTGCTGGAGTGGGGTGCCATTGCCTTCTCCAATGACCAACCTAGATAGCATATTAAAAAGCAGAGATATTACTTTTCCAACAAAGGTCCGTCTAGTCAAGGCTATGGTTTTTCCAGTGGTCATGCATGGATGTGAGAATTGGACTGTGAAGAAAGCTGAGTGCTGAAGAATTGATGCTTTTGAACTGTGGTGTTGGAGAAGACTCTTGAGAGTACCTTGGACTGCAAGGAGATCCATCCAGTACATTTTAAGGGAGACCAGTCCTGGGTGTTCATTGGAAGGACTGATGCTGAGGCTGAAACTTCAATATTTTGGTCACCTCATGCTAAGAGTTGATTCATTGGAAAAGACTCTGATGCTGGGGGGGAATTGGGGGCAAGAGGAGAAGAGGACAACAGAGGATGAGATGGCTGGATGGCATCACCGACTCGATGTACATGAGTTTGGGTGAACTCTGGGAGTTGGTGATGGACGGGGAGGCCTGGTGTGCTGCAATTCATGGGGTAGGAAAGAGTTGGACACGACTGAGTGACTGAACTGAACTGAACTGATCCATATGGATGGAAAGTTTCAGTGCAGGCAATGTATCAGTGTTCAGTGGTAAAACTGGAACCATGGGAAATGATGTAGTCAGAATGTTTTCAAAACAGTTTCTCCTACCTAAGAAGTCTTGGTTACAGATATTTTTCAAAGTTATGACATACTTTTTCCCCCAAACCCAAATATCAATAATTTTTCCTTTAAAATTGTGTTTATATGATTAATAACAAAAGTCAAAGTGTTTATATTCTGGGATAGTTGTAGTTTTTGAGATGTTAAACATCAACTCTAGAAAATGGACAAACAGAAGACAAAAGTACAAGCAAGGAAATGGAATAACAT
Organism: Ovis canadensis; assembly: GCF_042477335.2. NCBI lineage: Eukaryota > Metazoa > Chordata > Mammalia > Artiodactyla > Bovidae > Ovis > Ovis canadensis. The sequence continues at coordinate 32,205,525 of NC_091727.1, forward strand.
GAACCACTTTGAAAGGAAATACTTTTCATTTACAAAACATGCCAAAAACTATTTTTTAAAGTAATATGGTATGCAATTGTTATATATGTATGCTAAACTGCATAGGGGAATGGAAACAAAGATGATCTAAAGCAGGACAGTCAATAAAAGTTTCTGTGATGATGGAAATGTTCAATTTTGCACTGTTCATTGGGGAAGCCACTCACTATTGGTGACTCCTGAGCACATGGTAGGTGGCTGATGAGCTGGAAGAAATGAATTTCAAATTTTATTTAATTGTAATCATTTGAATTTAAATGGCCACCTACGGCTAGTGTCTACCCTACTGAACAGCACCAATCTAGGGGATGCTGGTGATGTTCCTTCACTTCTGGGTTTAGCTGGGCGAGATACTGGATAAAAAGGTCAAAATGCAAAAGATCACATAAAGAGTTTTCTTGTTCTTTAGCTATCTAGCATACAATCTATAAGGATATAAAATATAAGAAGATGGAGTCAGGTAAAATATGGCTTAATCTGTGCAGGTGACACATATAGCATACACAGAATGTGAACTTTCCATGTAAAGGCATCATTAGTCAATAGAGAATCCAGCTCTCCTCGTGCCCTTTCACACTGACCAGAACCAACACCAAGCCCAAATGGTCCACTGTTATGACAATCCTACAAGAGTGCATTGTGCATGAACATATGACCTACATGACTGTACTGTATTTACTCGGATTTGACTGGTGGTCTCTCCAGGGAATTTCATGCTGCCCAGCTACACCATGAGAGTTGATCAGTTTCTTCCTTCCATACCCTTCATGGCAGACACTCCCTACTGGCTGGCTCAACCCCAGTTCCTAGATACCAGAGGTGGTTTGGGGGCATAGTTCTGACCCAAAAGTTCCTGGGAAAGCCATATTTTCTTGACACCAGCACTGCCCCTTTTGCTGCCCCTTCTTCCTGCTGGAATGCATATATTCTGAACAAAATGCCAAGAAGAACAAGGAGCCTTCGGGGCTGACATTGCTGAGCTACTGTGCTCATGTCAGCACCTGCCTAATTCTGAACTTCTCCTTAAGTGACAGAAACAGACCTCCATTAGGTAAGCTATTGAACTTGGGTTTTCTGTTACTTGAAACTGAAAGTGATCCTAATAGGTACATTTTTCTTCTGTGTTGAGTTACTGGCACACCAGAACATTAACAGTTATTTTTGTCTGTTTGTTTGTTCAATTCCCTATTTAACCAAAAAATGTTTTGTGGGGAGATATTGTGTGTCAAGATAAGTGCTAGGTAATATGGTCGATAAACAGCCACTGTGTATACCCTCACAGAATAAACATTCTCCTTAGAGACAAAGACTAGCAAACACTTAAGGACAGGGTAGTGAGATAAGCACAATAACAGGGGGCCAAAAGAGTATAGGCTTTGGGGTTGGTAGTCAGGGAAGGCTTCCTGGAGGAAATGGCACTTACACTGAGACCTGGAGAAGCAGAAAGAGAAGCAGGTTGCATTTGGAAAAAGAGGTTGTAAGAGGCAAAAGATGAGTTCAGCTTTGGGGCTATTAAGTTTGAAATTCCTACGGGACATCACAATAAAAAGAAGTAAATCGGATATGCTGGTCTGAAATTCAAAGATGACTCTCAGCTGCAAATGGTATAAATGGATAGTCATCAGCAGACTGAAACTACGCAAGTGGATGAATTTTCGTAGAATGTATGTGAGAAGGAAACATGGAAGAACTTTAGAGGCATGAGTCAAATTAGCTTGGCAAATCACAGATTCTTTTGGGTCAGTTCAGTTCAGTCGTTCAGTCTGACTCTTTGCAAACCCATGGACTGAAGTACACCAGGTCTCCCTGTCCATCACTAACTTCCGGAGTTTACTCAAACTCATGTCCATTGAGGTGGTGATGCCATCTCATCCTCTGTCATCCCCTTCTCCTCCCGCCTTCAATCTTTCCCAGCATCAGGGTCTTTTCAAATGAGTCAGTTCTTTGCATCAGGTGGTCAAAGTATTGGAGTTTCAGCTTCAACATCAGTCCTTCCAATGAATATTCAGGACTGATTTCTTTTAGGATGGACTGGTTGGATCTCCTTGCAGTCCAAGGGACTCTCAAGAATCTTCTCCAACACCACAGTTCAAAAGCATCAATTCTTTGGTGCTCAGCATTCTTTATAGTCCAACTCTTACATCCATACATGACTACTGGAAAAACCATAGCTTTGACTAGATGGACCTTTGTTGGCAAAGTAATGTCTCTGCTTTTTAATATGTTATCTAGGTTGAAATATTACTCAGCTATAAATATTAGAATCTTGCCCTCTGTGACAACATGGATGGATCTAGAGGATATCATGCTAAGTGAGTAAGTTAGACAAAGACAAATACTGTATGATCTCATATGTGGAATCTATGAATCAGACAAAACATAATGAAAACAGACTCATATAGCCAGAGAACAAATGGGTGGTTGTCAGAAGGGAAGAGGAGGTAAAGGGGTGAAATAAGTGCAGGGGATTAAGAGGTATAAATCTCCAGTTATAAAATAAATAAGCAATAGGGATATAACATACAGTACAAGGAATATAGTGAATAACATTGTTATAATGTTATAACATTTGTATGGGGACAGATGGTTACTAGACTTATCATAATGATCATTTCATAATATGTGCAAATGTCAAATTACTAGGTAGTTTATCAGAAACTAACATAACATTGTACATCAGCTACATTTCAATTAGAAAAACACAAATATTTACCAGCTCCCTACTGTATCACCTGGTTCAGGATATGTCAAATAAGAAAGATAGCCTTTGTCCTCAAGGAGTTTAGACCAATGTGAAGGACAATCATTTAACAATTAGTTACATAATTCATGTTTTTGTTTATAATTTTATTAATATAATTAGGCTAATGAAAGAAAAGCCCAAGGGGTTAAGACTAGATAATATAGAGACAGTACCTAGTTTGAAGAGATGGTGTCTCTAAGAGCCATTGATTGTCATTAGGTATATAATGGGAAATGAAATTATGAGTCATGTGACACTGCACAAATTTTCCCATTGGGTACACAGAGTGAGATACATTGATGGCACCATTGGTAGCTGTAACTCCATCATGAACCCCAAAATGACTTACTTGCAGGTTAAAGATGGGGCAGTATGTGTCGTGATGGAGTAGAACAATATTTCTTTGGATAGAGTTCTCAAAGCAGACTGGTAAATGGCTCATCTACCTACAAGTCCATCTTTTATTTTTGTCTAATTGCACAGCTATGTCACTACCTTTCTGACTGTGGGCAAGTCATTTGATTTCACCAATCTTCAGGTCCTTCATCTTTAAAATAAGAGGACTTCAGAAAGAATGTGAGTTTAGTTGGCATTTCTCATCTTGGATCCTTGCAAGCCCCAGGTTAGCAGGATGGGAAAGCAAGTCTGCATTGTCCACCCAGGGTTACCACCCCATCATGGAAGTCAGCAAATAGTTTTAGAAATAATGGCGTTCATACCTTTTATGAATGCTTGCCCAAGAGGCATTGATGTTCTCTGTTATCATGTGTACTTTTCGGGTATCATCTGCAGAATAATCCCGGAGAAGTTTCAGTGCCAAGTCATTTGCCACATCTACATTTATCTGCCACTGGCGGAGGTCTTTGGCCAACTGCTATAGATGCACATGGAAAAAGAGAATGAATGTCACTTTTCTCTGAAATCTCTAGTTGGACTTTCTCATAAGTAACTTCTGAATCTTTGGGTCAGAGCGTGTCTGCATGACTGTTTTTCACTGACCCTGTGTGGTTTAGTCAATCGTGACAATATAAGCTAACCCACTTTTCATGACAAAAGTTTTCAAATGCAGCATCTTGAGCAATACTCAGTATCAGGTATTTCAATTTAGTAGCAATTAATTGGAAACAAACTTGGCTTAATTGTCTTTTTATCATGGGAGAGAACAAACTATAAAAATAAGCTCCCAAATCATTGTTGAATATATGACATATACCAAAATTTGAACAGAAAAAAATAACACATGTATTTACCCCCCTCCCCGTCATTAACTTGTTGAATTGTTTATGTAATTAGTGCCATCTACTGGCACTCAACTAAAGTTGCATACAGAAAATATTGAGCTTCAAAAAAAAAATGCTGTTATTCTCGTTTTGAACTTCTTTAAACGATCGGCTTATTCATAATACTTACAACTATTCTACTTTAAAATCAGAATAAAAAGTTAAATATATAAATTGTGTTAAACCAAATGATCTATGTTTTCTTTTATTATCTTTAACAATTGAGTATTATCAAAGCATGTATCACTATTTTATCACTTGAAATATCATATACCAAAGAAAGAAATAAACCAATGATAGGCTCATTTGGAGGCATATTAACCCCACATTTCTATTAAACATTGCTTCAAATGCATGGGAGAGGCTTGCAAACATTATAGTATTATTAAATTACTAAGACAGTTATACCAAATCCAACATGGTGGGTTAAATGGACAAAGGAATAATAACAGGTAATTCTAACAAGAGAAAGAATAAAAGCTATTTTTATAGAAAAAGAAAAAAATCAACTTTCCAATAAATGAAAAACATAGAATATTACAATTTGACACCAATTAAGTTTAAAAAAATAAAATCCAAAGCTGGAAAGACTGTAGCCAAACTAGCACATTCATATACTATTTCTGGGAATGGTATCTATTAGGACAGTTTGACAATATATATCAAGTGAAATACAAATGCTTATTCCCATTGACTCAGTAATCTAATTTTAATATTTTGTTCTAGTAAAATATTTAAAAGAACTATGCTATAGGAATAAAGATCTTCATTAACTAAGATAGTAAAAAATGAGAAACAATTTCAATGTTTAATGAGAGGACATTAAAATAAGACAGTACATCAACCCAATGGTCTAATATGTAGTAAATGTGCACAGAAATCCTAAGGACAAAAACAGAACACAATTTCTATCTTCACTATATTTCTTAAATCTGTAAGAGTACATTGACATGAACTGGAAGGAGAAACGAGAAAATTGAAACTAAGTGTTGTTTGTGAAAACAGTAATTGCTCTTGTTTTAGTATGTGTTCTTTTATGTTAATACGATTTATGATGATAAAAATCAGATACTAGTACTTTCAGCATAGTTTCAGTATATTTGAGTAGACTCCTGTTCCTTGAAAATGTATAGTCAGTATGCAATCTGGCATTTCTCAGTTAATTAGAACAGTCTATTCTAGAATTAAAAAAAAAAAATTGCATTTATTGCAAACAGCAAATAGACCCAGATAACTGAACTAGCAGCAACCAACTAAAGCGAGCATCACTAAGTTTTGCTATAAAAAGAGAGACAATTTTTAAAGGTATAGAGTATAGTCACTGTACTACAAAGTAATTAAAATTTAACTTTGTGGAATACCCGCTTCTCCTTATAAACCCCTTTTCCACTTTTATAGCCTCACACTGGACAAAAGCCTTTCTGAGGTGAAACACACACACACCAAAGACTGCCTTTCTAGAAATTTCCAACGGTATGAAACTACCTTTTCCCCTTTCCCTCTTCACTTAAGCCACTTTTAACCTACAGTGTTAAAAGTAATGTACACTAAGATATGAAAGCCCAATTGGCCCTTATCCAGAAGACGGTATTCAGAGCTTAAAAGAAGAGCTTATTATCAATCATCTATTAAATCTCTAATTGGCGGCATAAGAAACTACAAAACTGACACTGATAACTTAGTTACCTTTTTGTAAAGTAATTCCTTTTGAAGAAAAATGCAAATGCTAAAAAATCACCTATTATGAACCAAGAGTGCATCTGTAGAGATTTAGCAATGTGTGCATGCTTATTAGTTGCTCAGTCATGTCCAAGTCTTTGCAATCCTTTGGACTGTAGCCCACCAGGCTCCTCTGTCCATGGGAACTTTCAGGCAGGAATACTGGAGTGGGTTGGCATTTCCTCCTCCCGGAGATTTAGCAATATAAAACGCTAATTATAATTTTAATAAGTATAATTAAAATCATTTATTTTATTCAGGAAAGCCAATCATGGAAGTCAACTCTCACTCATGGGTAACTACTTGAAAGTTTAGATATAAGAGATATATTCTTTGGTTTGAATCTATAGATCATAAAAAATTCCAAAAGTAGAAGTTGAAAAGTATGCTGGAATTTTCCAGAATCTTGAAGGACATAGCAGGGTAAAATTTAATTAGAGACTTCATAGGAAAAGGTAATAAAACAGTAAGGGTTGACTTCAAACCAGAGTCTTTTTTTGTATACTTTAATGCTTGAAAGAGAAGAATACACAGGCCATATATTTTGCTTCAAATTTGTATTCACACTGAAATTCAAAATTTTATACCTAAGGAAATCTTGACTGAATGCTGCCCTTCACTGCATACTGCGCAGGTTTTGCTGTGATGTAGGATTAAAAAGAAAAAAATCCCACTGACCTTGACTCACATTGACAGGGCTTAGGCCCTTATCTAAACTCAAAGGTTCTCAAGGCAGCCCCCTTTTCTCCCTTTAAGACAGAACAGACGGGTTTCCCTTCCTCCTAAGGTATTATTATGTTGATCACCTTGGGCTTTAGCCAAGTATCATTCACAACAGGAACAATGACCTTGATCAGCTTTGCCTACTACAGTGAAATTCAGTCCTGGGACAAGGCCAGACCACAGAAGTGTAAATTCAAAATACAATGGAATTCACACACATTCTTTTTACTTCTGAATTCCATTTACAATGGTATACTCTACAGGGAATTGTGTGGTGATCATGGTGTATGAAGAAATTTAAAATACTGTGAGCACTAGCTTATTAAAAAAAGATGATTTTGGAGGCCTGTGTGTTTTCTATGAAGAATAGAAAATGCTCAATTCTTATAAGACTGTGTCCCCAACCAGGAAAGAAATTTTCATATTCAAACCTCATATGATGCTGCTACAACATGCACTCTGTATTTACACAGTATTTTAGACAGAGAAAATGATTATGGATTATGGCACAAATTGAATTCAAGAATTTTGAGTATACAAATTTTTTAACATTTACCTTCTCTTTTTTCTTTGTCAGAACTCTTTAGGAACATTGACCCAACATGGGAGAAAACAAAGGAGGAAGGGAAAGAATATTTAAGAGCTTGGGCAACAGAATGAGCCTGCTGGCTCTGAATCCTGACTTGATCACTTACTAATGATGTGACAAATGGGAAAATTAATTATGCTCTCTGTGCCTCAGTTTCCCCCTTTATTAAATATGTATATTAACCGTATTTATTACCTTGAAAGATTAATATGAGGATGAATTTGTAAAATCCAGGAAAAAGAGAGTGGTGTCTGGTATACCCAAAGCATTAAAAAAGTATTAGCTATAATCACTACTACTACTACCACTACTGCTACTGCTATTTTTAATGAGCCACACTACAGCCACCACAGTGAGCCTCCATTCAATGAAAGAAAGGGACCCACTACCTCATAGACACTGTCTACAATGCCGTACCTCTAAAAGACTCCCTTTAATTTAGAAGATAAATGTGAGTTTGCAGTATGTGTGTGTGTTCAGTTGTGTCCGACTCTTTGCGACCCCATAGACTGTAGCCCACCAGGCTCCTCTGTCCATGGAATTTCCCAGGCAAGAATACTGGAGTGGGTTGCCATGCCCTTTTCCAGGGGATCTTCCCGACTCAGGGATTGAACCTACATTTCTTGCATCTCCTGCATTGGCAGGTGATATTATTTACCACTGAGTCACCCGGGAAGCTGTGAGTATGCAGACCTATAATTAGAACTTTCAAGTTGAGTATTGTTTAAGTTTTCTTATCAAACATGTTTTGGGATGTTCACCCACAAGTGAACTTCAGGTTTGTTTTAGGTGAACTTGATTTAAAAAAATTTTAATGGCTCTCACTCAAAGGAACATGAAAAGCCATGTAGAGCCTCTTCCCAGGGAGTCTGGACTGGCCATTGTCTTGCAGTTTGATCTTAAAGCCTTCAACCTTTTGGGTTCCAGCTTTGTTGTCTGTAAAACAGGATGGGGCTCCTTATACTGCTTATGCCTTAGGTGTGTTATGAGCTCAAAATCAAAATCAAATTGCTTGTGTGAAATAAAGCTCACACTTTAAGGCAAGACAAGACAAATTTAAATATAGAAAATCTTCTCTGCCCTTTGGCTGCCTCTCTCCAGGCACTGTGCCATGTGTCTCTGCACTATGCATCCGGCAAACCCCCTCCGCATGCTTCCCTGGTGGCTCAGTGGTAAAGAATCGCCCGCCAATGTGGGAGACTTGGGTTCGGTCTCTGGGTCAGGAAGATCCCCTGGAGGAGGGCATGGCAACCCACACCAGTATTCTTGCCTAAAGAATCCCATGAACAGAGAAGCCTGGCAGGCTACAGTCCGTGGGACTGCAAAGAGTCAGACACGCCTGAGTGACTGAGCACACACAATTTAACATCAAGCATAAATTTCTCTCCAGTCTCAGGGGAAGAGCTGACTTGTGCTGAAGGACACTGTTTCCTCCAACTTGACACTCCTCCTCCTATTCCTCCATGCACTCCCTTTTTTGTCTTTTCAGCCTCTTTCCTCTCTGCAAGATCCTTCTCCACAGCTTTCAAACATGAGCCTCTTCCCCATCTTTAACCAGCAACAAAATCTGCTATCATTTTCTTTCCCTTCACAGTTAAGCTCCTCAAAAGGCGAATACTCATTCATTGCCTCAATTTGATTACATTCCCGCCACTGCACAATTCATCAAAATCAGGCTTCTGCCACTGCCACCTCAGTAAAACTATTCTGAAGGAAGTCACTGTGGCAAATCGGATTACTGACCTCAGTTCTTTACCCCACCTTGTATCCATGTCCTTTGCCGTGTGACTTTGAATTTTCTGCTACAAAAGGCACAACTGACCTTCCCGGCCTTGACAATGAGCTTGGCCATATGACTTGTTTTGCCTAAGTCTAGTGGTATGTTAACAGGCATGACACAAGCAGAGGCTGAAAACGTGCTTCTGCATTGGGGCTGGCCCTTCTGCACAGCTGCCATTATCAAACACGTAGTGGGCTGGCCTGCCCATCACTGGAAAAGGATGAGTGACATGTGACAGAGAGGCACTCCACTCAACTTGCCATGTGCGGCAATGTCACCCAGACAAGCTGCAAACTTAAGAAATACATGCTTATAGTTGTATGCTAATAGTGTCATGAGGTTGTCATGCCACATTTTTGCGAAAATAGTTAACCAATTCAGTCAGCAATGATCAATGTCTGTGGACAGTTCTAGGTTCTTGTTTACTTGATTTCCAGACAGCAACTGGTGCTACTGACTGCTCTGTCCTTCTTGAGGCTCTATCCTTCCTGGTCCCCTCTCTTTGGGTGTCCTCTCTATACTCTTAAGGCTCAAGGTTTCCTTTTTCTGCCTGTCCCTTAATGTGGGTATTCATAAAGATTCTGTCCCTAGCCCAACCTTCTTCTCCTGTAGTGTAGGCTGACCCTCAGCTGGTGAAGGAGGCTGGAGCATACCCGTAAAGAAGTTATATCACAATGTGCCCTTATATCCAAATGTTCCACCTCCATGGCTACTGCCTTAATTTAAGCCCTCATCACCTCTTACTTGGACTTTGCAATAACCTTTTTTATTGGTTCCCTCCTTTTACTTTCAAACCAGACCTTCCATCCTTGGATAGCTGTTCAAGCAATCTTTTTAAAATACAAATACTAACCACATTACACCTCTGTTAAACCTTTCAATGGCTCCCTGTTATCTACAAGATGAAGTTCAAATGTCCCTCCTTGGGTATATGACCTCTCCCTCAAATATATGACCCTTACATAAATATCCACTTTCATCTTTTGCCACCTCCTTTCCTCTGTCTCCCTTTGTGAGGGGAAACACTGACTGAAACCGCTTACCCTGGTCAGGCACCCTAGTAACCATTTGCATGAGTCATTTTAGGACAGGAAGTCCTGGTAAAGAACACAGAACAAGCCACCGCCAACAGGAAGAATTCAGGAAAGGTAAAAAGGAGATGCCACATGTCCTACCAATCTCCCAGAATCCTCCTTGTTGGAGTCCATCTTAGTTAAGCAATGTGCATGCCACCAGGAAGAACCCTGAGTCAGAGTGATTGGCCAGAGACAACCCCCAAACTAATCCCATCACCATAAAACCCAGGACCATGAGTCACGTGGCAGAGCAGTTCTCCTGGGTTCCCTTACCCTCCTGTTCTCTCTACTCAGGCACCACTTCCCAATAAAGTCTCTTGCTTTGTCAGCATAGGTGTCTTCTCGGACAATTCATTTCCAAGCGTTAGACAAGAGCCCACTCTTGGGCCCTGGAAGGGACTCCTCTTCCTGCAACACCTTCTTGTGTAAAACCTCTAAAAGGTTAAGTGACTTGAAGCTGACATAGCTTGTCAGTGAAAGAGACATCACAAAAATGTAGTTTTCTTGGCTTTCAAATTCAGGGTTCAATCTACTTAAAGAAGATATGCTTCCACATAAAAGAATTTAAGGAAGATGGTTGGACTTATTATAATTGGATTTTGAAGAATATAAAATAGTCTCCTTGATGATTACAGCATGATTGGAAAATTATTATGTATAATAAAGTAACACATTGCCAGAGACAGCAAAAAATACATATTTATTTTATTAAAAAATCACTAAACAGTTTACTCCTGAGTATGAATTAAAGTTCTATACATATTTATTGGGAAAAAGAAATACAATTTCTTTCTTGTTTGTGTGAATTAAAATGACCTATAAAACCTCTTTATGGATATATAATAGAAATGTTAAAATATCTGTAAGGAAGCCATTTCAAAAGTAAAGCCTTTCACCATTAACTTCAAGACTCATCTATTAAACCTCTGACATTACCAAACAACACTGTTTCAGAAAGTAACAGTCTATACAGGGGATACTATTTGAAAAAACAGCCCTCATTTTCCAGCTTACTGGACATGATTCATCTTTTCAACAGCTTTGAGGACTACATACCAAAGTTGCTACTTTTTTGTCCTTTTGACAATGACTACAAGCTGAGAGCAGGCTAGTAAATGTGTTATCGGCCAACCCATTAGAGTTCCATTATTTTCTGTCTTACATGGCTTCATGTAATGAATTTTTATAATTAAACTAATGGCATACAATTTATTTTTCCCCTTCGTTACTTTCAGGCCCCATTTCTCTTCCAGCTTCTTTGGAATAAGCTTTATACAAAAAGAAGGGAGGAGAGCCCTCCAAGTGCTTCATTACCTTAATTTCATTATGACATTTTGGAAAGCATTCTCTTTATCTGTGCTCTTTCTTTAATTTGCTGACTTTATTAAAAGGCTGAAGCAGTGTTGTAATGAACAAATCACCCAGCTACCCCAGGCATCTAAGAGAAGTCTGGTTGAGAGGGTGTGGATTTGGTTGAGTAGAAATGATTCCAGACAGAACACCAGAGGACACATTCCCAGAAAGTAGCATCTCCATGGCTATTTTCAAATCCCATGAGCCTACTGTGGTATACTACATACATTACTGTTCATAAACATTCAGTGCTTTTTTTCATACCAGATGATCACATATCTGCATCCCCACTGAACTGGGGATAGTAACAACTGATTTTGTCTACATACCAGTTTCAGGTAGGCAGTTTAAGAGTAAATGACTTCATTCATTGTGTTTCTGACTCTTTAATCTTTGAAGTATGTATCAAGATGCTGCTCTCATCAGCTGCAGTTCCTGAGTAAGCTAAGTAGAATGCCCTTGTGAATCTATACTTGACATATAAAATGAATAAAACACAAACTTTGTATTGTCTCTAGATTTGGGATAGTTTGTTAGTGTGGCGTAACTTAGCCTATCCTGACTGACATACCTACTCAAGTGTGACCCTAGAGTGTATGAAGTGGTTATCTCATTGTGGTTTTCATTTGTATTTTCTTTATGACAAAAGATGTTAACCATCACTTTGTTTGCTTATTAGCCATTTGTACATCTTTGAAAAAATGTTTTAAAAATCCTTTGCTGATTTATGATTGAGTCTTCTTGTTCTTGCTGAGGTTTAAGAGTTCTTTAAGTATTCTGCATACAAGTCTTATCAGATAGATGATTTGCAAATATTTTCTCTCATTCTGTGGGTCATCCTTGCACTCTCTTTATAATATTGCTTGCAGCACAAAATTTTCAATTTTGATGAGGTCCAATTTATATATTTTTTCTCTGCACTTTGGCTTTTGGTGTCTTTTCAGAGAACACATTGCCTAACTCATTGTGCTCCTTTGTTGTCTTATAAGAGTTGTAATAGTTTAGTTCTTATATTTAGCTCTAAGATCCATTTTAAAATTATTTTTTCTGTATGTTCTGAGGTAGGGTCAAACTTCATTATTTTATATGTGGATAATTCAGTGATGCAAAGATGAAGTTTTGAACAAAATTATGACTTTTCCTTTGAATTGTCTAGGCATTCTTGCCAACAATTAATTGACTATAAATGCAAGGATTTAGTTCTGAATATTCAATTTTATTTCATTGATCTTTTTATCTATCTTGATGTCAGTACCACACTGTCTTGATCACTAGCTTTCTAGTAAGCTTTGAAATTAGGAATTGTGTGTCCTCCAACTTTGTGCTTTTTTCAAGGTTACTGTTGTTATTCTTTGTCCTTTGTATTTCAGTACAAATTTTAGGACCTACTTGTTAATTTATATAGGAAAATCAATGAGGATTTTGATAAGAACTACAGAGAGTCTGTAGGTCTATTTGGGGATATGGGTATCTTAACAATATTAAGTTTTTTGATGTAGGAATATGGCATGTTTTTCCATTTACTTAAACTTTACATTCTTTTAGCATTGTAGTTCTCAACAGAAAAGTCTTACTTTTTTTTTTTATTCCTAATATTTTGTTGCTATTTACCCCTCGTCCAAGGTAAGGAGCAGCGGCTATGCTTTGCTAGAGCAGCCATGAAGAAATACCCCACGTCCAAGGTAAGAGAAACCCAAGTAAGACGGTAGGTGTTGCAAGAGGGCATCAGAAGGCAGACACACTGAAACCATATTCACAGAAAACTAGTCAATCCAATCACACTAGGACCACAGCCTTGTCTAACTCAATGAAACTAAGCCATGCCTGCTGGGCAAGCCAGGGCGGGTGGGTCATGGTGGAGAGGTCTGACAGAATGTGGCCCACTGGAGAAGGGAATGGCAAACCACTTCAGAATTCTTGCCTTGAGAACCCCATGAACAGTATGAAAAGGCAAAATGATAGCATACTGAAAGAGGAACTCCCCAGGTCAGTAGGTGCCCAATATGCTACTGGAGGTCAGTGGAGAAATAACCCTAGAAAGAATGAAGGGATGGAGCCAAAGCAAAAACAATACCCAGCTGTGGATGTGACCAGTGATAGAAGCAAGGTCCGATGCTGTAAAGAGCAATATTGCATAGGAACCAGAAATGTCAGGTCCATGAATCAAGACAAATTGGAAGTGGTCAGACAAGAGATGGCAAGGGTGAATGTCGACATTCTAGGAATCAGCGAACTAAAATGGACTGGAATGGGTGAATTTAACTCAGATGACCATTATATCTACTACTGCAGGCAGGAATCCATCAGAAGAAATGGAGTAGCCATCATGGCCAACAAAAGAGTCTGAAATGCAGTACTTGGATGCAATCTCAAAAATGACAGAATGATCTCTGTTCATTTCCAAGGCAAACCATTCAATATCACGGTAATCCAAGTCTATGCCCCAACTAGCAATGCTGAAGAAGCTGAAGTTGAACGGTTTTATGAAGACCTACAAGACCTTTTAGAACTAACACCTATAAAAGATGTCCTTTTCATTATAGGGGACTGGAATGCAAAAGTAGGAAGTCAAGAAACACCTGGAGTAACAGGCAAATTAGGCCATGGAGTACAGAATGAAGCAGGGCAAAGACTAATAGAGTTTTGCCAAGAAAATGCCCTGGTCACAGCAAGCACCTTCTTCCAACAACACAAGAGAAGACTCTACGCATCACCAGATGGTCAACACCAAAATCAGATTGATTATATTCTTTGCAGCCAAAGATGGAGAAGCTCTATACACTCAACAAAAATAAGACCGGGAGCTGACTGTGGCTCAGATCATGAACTCCTTATTACCAAATTCAGACTTAAATAGAAGAAAGTAGGGAAAACCGCTAGACCATTCAGGTATGACCTAAATCAAATCCCTTATGATTATCCTGTGGAACTGAGAAATAGATTTAAGGGCCTAGATCTGATAGACAGAGTGCCTGAAGAACTATGGAATGAGGTTCGTGACATTGTACAGGAGACAGGGATCAAGACCATCCCCATGGAAAAGAAATGCAAAAAAGCAAAATGGCTGTCTGGGGAGGCCTTACAAATAGCCGTGAAAAGAAGAGAAGCAAAAAGCAAAGGAGAAAAGGAAAGATATAAGCATCTGAATGCAGAGTTCCAAAGAATAGCAAGAAGAGATAAGAAAGCCTTCTTCAGTGATCAATGCAAAGAAATAGAGGAAAAGAACAGAATGGGAAAGACTAGAGATCTCTTCAAGAAAATTAGAGATGCCAAGGGAACATTTCATGCAAAGATGGGCTCGATAAAGGACAGAAATTGTATGGACCTAATAGAAGCAGAAAATATTAAGAAGAGGTGGCAAGAATACACAGGAGAACTGTACAAAAAAGATCTTCACGACCAAGATAATCACGATGGTATGATCACTCAACCTAGAGCCAGACATCCTAGAATGTGAAGTCAAGTGGGCCTTAGAAAGCATCACTACGAACAAAGCTAGAGGAAATGATGGAATTCCAGTGGAGCTATTTCAAATCCTGAAAGATGATGCTGTGAAAGTGCTGCACTCAATATGCCAGCAAATTTGGAAAACTCAGCAATGGCCACAGGACTGGAAAACGTGTTTTCATTCTAATCCCAAAGAAAGGCAATGCCAAAGAATGCTCAAACTACCACACAATTGCACTCATCTCAGATGCTAGTAAAGTCATGCTCAAAATTCTCCAAGCCAGGCTTCAGCAATACGTAAACCGTGAACTTCCTGATGTTCAAGCTGGTTTTCGAAAAGGCAGAGGAACCAGAGATCAAATTGTCAACATCTGCTAGATCATGGAAAAAGCAAGAGAGTTCCAGAAAAACATCTATTTCTGCTTTATTGACTATGCCAAAGCCTTTGACTGTGTGGATCACAATAAACTGTGGAAAATTCTGAGAGAGATGGGAATACCAGACCACCTGACCTGCCTCTTGAGAAATCTGTATGCAAGTCAGGAAGCAACAGTTAGAACTGGACATGGAACAACAGACTGGTTCCAAATAGGAAAAGGAGTACGTCAAGGCTGTATATTGTCACCCTGCTTATTTAACTTCTATGCAGAGTACATCATGAGAAACGCTGGACTGGAAGAAACCCAAGCTGGAATCAAGATTGCCGGGAGAAATATCAATAACCTCAGATATGCAGATGACACCACCCTTATGGCAGAAAGTGAAGAGGAACTAAAGAGCCTCTTGATGAAAGTGAAAGAGGAGAGTGAAAAAGTTGGCTTAAAGCTCAACATTCAGGAAACAAAGATCATGGTATCCGGTCCCATCACTTCATGGGAAATAGATGGGGAAACAGTGGAAACAGTGTCAGACTTTATCTTTTTGGGCTCCAAAATCACTGCAGATGGTGACTGCAGCCATGAAATTAAAAGACGCTTACTCCTTGGAAGAAAAGTTATGACCAACCTAGATAGCATATTCAAAAGCAGAGACATTACTTTGCCGACTAAGGTGCATCTAGTCAAGGCTATGGTTTTTCCAGTGGTCATGTATGGATGTGAGAGTTGGACTGTGAAGAAGGGTGAGCGCCGAAGAATTGATGCTTTTGAACTGTGGTGTTGGAGAAGACTCTTGAGAGTCCCTTGGACTGCAAGGAGATCCAATCAGTCCATTCTGAAGGAGATCAGCCCTGGGATTTCTTTGGAAGGAATGATGCTAAAGCTGAAACTCCAGTACTTTGACCACCTCATGTGAAGAGTTAACTCATTGGAAAAGACTTTGATGCTGGGAGGGATTGAGGGCAGGAGGAGAAGGGGATGGCAGAGGATGAGATGGCTGGATGGCATCATGGACTCGATGGATGTGAGTCTGAGTGAGCTCCAGGAGTTGGTGATGGCCAGGGAGGCCTGACGTGCTGCGATTCATGGGGTCGCAAAGAGTCGGACACGACTGAGCGTCTGAACTGAACTGATTCAAAAAATGAAATAATTTTGTGAATTTCACTGTTCAGATTATTCACTGCCAGCTTATAGAAAAAGTACTGTTTTTTGTATTTTGATCTTTTATCCTGCAAATTTGCTGAATTAACTTATTAGTTTTGTACAGACGTGACTTAGCAGCAGCAGTGTATTGCTTAGAACTATCTATATACAAGATCATTTCATCTGCAAACAGGGATAATTTTACTTCTTCCTTTCCAATATGGATAATTTTTACCTATTTTTCGTACCTATTTTCCCAACCTAAACTCCAGTACAGTGGTAAATAGAAGTGGTGAAGAGGAACAGAAGAATGCTTTGCTTCATTTGTCTGACTCTTTGTGACCATATGGACTGTAGCCCACCAGGGTCCTCTGTCCATGGGATTCTCCAGGCAAGAATACTGGAGTGGGTTGCCATTTCCTACTACAGAGGACCTCCCTGACCAAGAGATCAAACCTGCTTCTCTGTTGTCTCCTGCATTAGCAGGCGGGCTCTTTACCACTAGCGCCACCTGGGGAGTTTAAGAATACTGGAGTGGATTGCCATTCCATTCTCCAGGGGATCTTTCTAACCCAGGGATTGAATCCAGGTCTCGTGCATTGCAAGCAGATTTTTTTTGTTTTTTTACCATCTGAGCCACCTGGGAAGACTGAGGGGTCTGGGAAGCTACAGTGAACAGGGTCACAAAGAGTTGGACACGACTGAAGAAGTGGTGAGACGAGACGTATTTACCTTGTTTCTGATCTCAGAGGAAAATATTCAGTCTGTGAGTCTGTTTCTGTTTTGCGTATATATTCATCTGTATTATTTTTTAGTTTCCATATATAAATAACATTATACACTGTCTTTTCTCTGTATGACTTTTTTCACATATATTAGGTCCATTCACGTTGCTACAAATGGCAGAATTTCATTCCTTTTCATGACCGATATTTCACTGCATATATGTACCACATCTTCTTTGTCCATTCATCTGTTGATGGGCATTTGGGTTACTTCCACATCTTGGTAATTGTAATCAGTGCTGCTATGAATACTGGGGTGCAAGTATCTTTTCAAGTTACTGTTGTCATTTTCCCCCAGATATGTACACTGGAATGGAATTTTTAGTTCTATTTTTAGTTTTTAAAGGGACCTCCATACTCTTTTCCATTGCAGCTCCACCAATTTACATACCCACCAAAAGTGTACAAGAGTTTCCTTTTTCTTCACATCCTTTTCAACACTGGTTATTTGCAGACCTTTTGATGACAGCCATTCTGACCATGCACGCACATTCTGACAAGTGTGAGGTGATATCTCACTGATGCTTTGATCTGCATTTCTCTAAAAATTAGTGAATGTGCCTTTTCATGTGCCTATTGGCCACTGCAATATTCACTTTGGAAAAATGTCTACTCAGATCTTCTTCCCATTTTTTGATTCAGTTGTTTTCTGATACTAAGCTGTATGAGCTGTTTGTATATTCTGAAGACTAATCCCTTGTCAGTAGCATCATTTGCAAATATTTTCTCCCAGTTTGTAGGTTGTCTTTTCATTTTGTTGATGGTTTCCTTTGCTATGCAAAAGCTTTTAAGTTTAATTAAGTCCCATTGTTTATTTCTGCTTTATTTCTTTTGCCTTAGGAGAGACAGCCAAAAAATCTTGCTGTGATTTATGTCAGAAAGTGTTCTGCCTATAGGAGTTCTATGGTTTCAGGTCTTCCATTTGTACCTTTTATCCATTTTGAGTTTATTTTTGTATATGGTGTGAGGAAATGTTAGAATCTCATTCTTTTACATGTAGCTGTCCAGTTTCTCAGGCACCACTTGTTGAAGAGACTGTCTTTTCTCCATTGCATACTCCAGCCTCCTTTGGCATAGATTAACCATAGATGTATGGGTTTATTTTTGGTCTCTCTATTATGTCCCATTTATCTACAAGTCTGTTTGTGCCAATACCATGCTGTTTTGATTGCTGTAGTCTAAGGTGACACCTCCAGCTTTTTTTCTTTTTTTTCTAAATATTGCTTGAACAATTTAAAGTCTTTTATGGTTTCACATGAATTTTAGGATTATTCGTTCTAATTTTGTGAAAAACGTCATGGGTATTTTGATAGGGATTGCATTAAATCTGTAAATTGCTGTAGTTGGTATGGGCATTTTGACAATATTTTTCCAATCCAAGAACACAAAATATCTTTCTCTTTGCATTATCTTTAATTTACCTCATCAGAGTATAGGTCTTTCACCTCTTTGGTTAAGTTTATTCCAAGGCTTTTTATTCTTTTTGATGTGATTTTAAACAAGATTGTTTTTTAACTTTCTCTTTCTAATAGTTCATTATTAGTGTATAGAAAAGCAACACATTTCTGTATATTAATCTTTTATCCTGCAAATCTGCTGAATTCATTTATTAGTTTTACTAGTTTTTGAGTGGAAACTTTATTTAGGGTTTTCTATATAAAGCATTACTTTATAAATGGTGATAGTTTTGCTTTTTTTCATTTCAATTTGAATGCCTTGTCTTTCTTTTGCTTGTCTGACTCCTATGGCTAGGACTGTCAATACTATGTCAAATAGAAGTGGTGAGAGTGGGCTTCCTTGTCTTGTTTCTGAATACAGAAGAAAGGCTTTCAGCTTTTCATTACTGAGTACGATGTTAGCTGTGGGTTTGTCATAAATAGCCTTTATTAAGTGGAGATATTAATATGTTCCCTCTATGATCACTTTGTTGAGGTTTTTTTTTTTTGATGATGATGAATGGATACTGAATTTCATCAAATGCTTTTTCTGCATCTATTGAGGTGATCATGTGATTTTTACCTTTCTTTTTGCTAATGTGGTATATTGATTTGCAAATATTGAACCATCTGTAATCCAACTTGATCATGACATATGATCCTTTATATGTACCAGTGGATTTGGTTTGCTAATATTTTGTTGAGGTTTTTGTATTGATACACATCAAAGGTATTGGCCTATAATTTCCTTTTTTTTCTTTTTTTGGTAGTGTCTTTGGTTTTCACACTAGGGTAAAGGTGGCCTTGTAGAATGAATTCTGGAATGTTCTAACCTCTTCAATCTTTCTGGAAAATTTGAGAAGGATAGGTATTAGTTCTTTATATGTTTGGTAGAATTCCACTGTTAACCAATCTGGTCCTGGACTACTGTTTGCTGGGAGATTTCTTTTTTTTTTTTGTTTTTAACTACATACTGAATTTCACCATAGTGACTAGTCTGTTCAAATTGTTTGATTTTTTTTTGAAATTACTTTTTATTGGGATATAACTGCTTTACAATGTACTCCAAAGCAAATCAACTATATATATACATATGTCTCCTCTCTTGGATTCCCTTCCCATTTAGGTTACCGCAGAGCACTGAGTAGAGTTCCCTGAGTTATACAATTGATTCTCATTGGTTATTTATTCTATATAAAATATCAATAGTGTACATATATCAGTTCCAATCTCCCAATTTATCCCTGTCTGGTTCTTCTTGATTCAATCTTGGCAGGTTATATATTTTTAGAAAATTGCCTTTTTTTTTCTGGGGCCATCCAATTTGTTGGCAATTTTTTGATATCTCTCTAGTATTGACTGTTATTTCTCTTCTTTCATTTATCTTGTTTATTGTGTCTTCTCTCTCTTCTTGGTGAGCTTGGCTAAAAGTTTATAAATTTTGTTTGTCTTTTCAGAAAAAAAACCTCCTGGTTTCATTGATCTTTTCTTTTGCTTGTTTGTATTTTATTTCCCCTCATATTATCTTTATTACTCCCTTCCTTCTGCTGACTTTGGTTTGGTTCTTTAATTCTCTCAGGTGGTTGGTTAGGCTACTTATTTGAGATTTCTCTTTTTTCTTGAGGAAGGCCTACAACACTATCAACTTTCCTCTTAGAACTTCTTTTGCTGCATCCCATAGATTTTTGGAGTTTTATGTTTTCATTTGTCGAGGTATTTTCTGATTTCCCTTTTGATTTCTTCATTGGCCCATTGCTTTTTTAATAGCATATTATTTAGTCTCCACATGTTTGCACCTTTCCCATTTGTCTTTCTGTCATTGATTTCTAGTTTTATATTGCTGTGGTCAGAAAACATGCTTTATATAAATTCTATTCTCTTTCTCTGGTCACTTTAAGATTGTTTATTTTTAAGGCTAGACTGGTTCCAAAGAGGAAAAGGAGTATGTCAAGGCTGTATATTGTCACCCTCCTTATTTAACTTATATGCAGAGTACATCATGAGAAACGCTGGGCTGGAAGAAGCATAAGCTGAAATCAAGATTGCTGGGAGAAATCTCAATAACCTCAGATATGCAGATGACACCACCCTTATGGCAGAAAGCGAAGAGGAACTGAAAAGCCTCTTGATGAAAGTGAAAGAGAAGAGTGAAACAGTTGGCTTAAAGCTCAACATTCAGAAAACGAAGATCATGGCATCCGGTCCCATCACTTCATGGGAAATAGATGGGGAAACTGTCAAAACAGTGTCAGACTTTATCTTTCTGGGCTCCCAAATCACTGCAGATGGTGACTGCAGCCATGAAATTAAAAGACGCTTACTCCTTGGAAGAAAAGTTCTGACCAACCTAGATAGCATATTCAAAAGCAGAGACATTACTTTGCCAACAAAGGTCCATTTAGTCAAGGTTATGGTTTTTCCTGTGGCCACGTATGGATGTGAGTGTTGGACTGTGAAGAAAGCTGAGCGCTGAAGAATTGATGCTTTTGAACTGTGGTGTTGGAGAAGCCTCTTGAAAGTCCCTTGGACTGCAAGGAGATCCAACCAGTCCATTCTGAAGGAGATCAGCCCTGGGTGTTCTTTGGAAGGAATGATGCTAAAGCTGAAACTCCAGTACTTTGGCCACCTCATGCGAAGAGTTGACTCATTGGAAAAGACTCTGATGCTGGGAGGGATTGGGGGCAGGAGGAGAAGGGGACGACAGAGGATGAGATGGCTGGATGGCATCACCGACTCGATGGACGTGAATTTGAGTGAACTCCGGGTGATGGTGATGGACAGGGAGGCCTGGTGTGCTGCAATTCATGGGGTTGCAAACTGTCGGACATGACTGAGCGACTGAACTGAACTGAACTGAACTATGTAGTTGGAAGAAAGTGATGGGAATAGGCCAAGTTAAAAAGCCTCAAACCCTGTTGTTCTTAGTGAAATTCAGTAGATTACATATTGTTGCCAACCTTTGGTTAATTTCCAAAGTTTAGAAAAAGCAATTTTAACAATTTTGCAATTTGCTGCTTGTATAGAAGAGTGGATTTACAGAGTTGCCACATCATATTTTCAAGCATGGAATAAGTTAAACTGTGAAAAGGAACTAAGGCAAAATATGGTGCAATCAGAGCATAACGCCATCCAAGTCTTGGTGACTGCATTAAATATTTATATACTGTAGTAGGACCTGGGAAACTACCCATTATTCTCTTGTGCTCTATCAATGATATAGGAAGCACTCTGTATTCTTTGAGAAGTTTAATAGACTCATGCATACGTTGAGATGAGAAGTACCATTAGGTATTGATTCTTTCTTCTTAATCACATGGAGTCTTTAGGGGAGAGCAAAAGGAAATATAGAAAATGCATGAAAAAATGGCAGGTCCTAGCAAGAAGTTTTCTAATAAAATTTGTCATTACTGTATCAGAAATCCAAGCCTAAAACTACTATTGGGGTCAATTTGCTGGTTTAATTTTATGCTCATCTAACTAGTAAATAAAATATGTGAAAGGAAGATTTAGCTTCCATTACTGCACATATCTTTTTGGTAGATAAAGATACTATCTAATACCACTCATTCCCTCTTTTAATGAAAACGGTCAGGCTCTGCATCTATGTTTGAAAAAGAAATTCTCCCTGGTTAGTTTCTTTCTAGTAAAATAATTTGCAATCCTCAAAAAGCTACCAGATTTACTACATACAAGATCAACTTTTAAAATTATTATTAATTACATGATTACACTCTGTTTCCAGTTCCCAAATGAATGTCTTCAAAACCAAATATTTTATAGCCTCAGAAACCTGTATTTAATAATTTGATAAATCATTGAGTTTCTCACTTCAGATAGTTTTAAGTATTATATAGCCAAATCAGCTAGGCTCAAACAAGATTTCACTTCTCTATTGAATTCATGTACTCTTAGCTCAGCCAAGCACAAAACAGCTAATGCCATCACGTTTGAAAAGCTTTTATGCTGAATTTGACACAAAAGCAATCACAAGACAGACAAAAAAAGGAATTGCTCTTTCAAAAGCTGAAAGGGGGAAAAAATAAATGAAAACTTTGAGTCTGGGTAAATCTCTCTTGACACCGGAAAAGAAAGTTTAAAATCATTAAGAAATATTTTTTCCAAAGAATCCACTGCCAAGTTTAGACTAATCTTAATAGCCTGGGAAACAGGTTGTGGAGTAAATCCAGATTGTGCCAAATAAAAGAAAGCCCAAGATGACCACTGCTGGCAGTTTAAGGTGCTAATGGTGTTCCATCTTACCTCTTACCCAAGTTAAATGGCATCATCTCTTCTGCTATAGCCTACTGGAAAATATTTTGATTAGGATGGAAATCCTGCATGATTTCCCCTAATATCTGTCTTTCCATCTTAAAAAGTATATTACTTTATTAGGTCCATGTAGAAGAGCAAATGAAGCCGTGCAGTTAACAAAATCATCTACTTACTTTATTCTTTGTTTACACAAAATTCAGGGTTATTATAGAAAAGAAAGAAACTAGACATACATTATGTGCATCTCTTAATGATCTGCTCATTAACTGTTGACTCATTGACCATCTATAGTCTATTCTTTTGCCAAATACTCTCCTGTTGCTATCTCCTTCCACCTTGTACATGCTTTCAAGATGGCCTTTTCTCAGATGCCATCTCAGATTTGATTTTCACTTTGTTAAGGGCCTGTTATTTCAATGTTTTCTCCACTATTTTGTCTAACCAAGAGCAGAGGTTTTCTAAATTAGTAGGGAAATGGTGAAAGATGGAACTGAATGCAATATTATAGTTAAAATGATAATTTTAACGTATTTAGCAACATATATATTTATATGATAATACTACCTTTAAAATAAGAATTAAAAAATTTATCTACAATATGAAGACAATTAAAAATATGTAGATAAGAAGCAGAAGAAACTATAGACAAATGTTAGCGATTATGAATCATTAAAATATCAGAATGATGAGTGATTTTTTTCATTAGTTCAGGTATAATGAGATTGGTTTCAGTTTTCAAAGAGTATAACAGGGCCAGTGGTTGGCTTTGAAACTATTTCATTGTGACGAGGAGGGTAGTCATCAGTGATGCTACACCAAGGAAAGCTGGCTACTGTAATTACAGCTCTCCAAGTCTATAGATACAGTCTGATGACTGACTTATTAGGCTCACCATCTCTATGCTAATCCTAGATACAGAGAGTAAGAAAGAATCCATGGAGCAAGGAGATTCTGGTCAAATTAACCAGTGTCTATTATACCTATCTTCACACTTTTTCCCTAAAAGAAAATTGTAAGTGATAAGCCAGCTAATATCACTCAGGAGTGATAACACAGCAGACATAAAGGCAGTCCTCCACTTTATCAGGCTCCTTGACTTTTATAAGAATTAAACATTGGAGTTTCATTAAAAATGGAATACAATCTACACTTATCTTTTTAGTTTTTCCACAGTAAAACGGAATATGAAAACTTCTCCCTAGTAGGCTGTTTCACTACTTTCATTTTCCACCTGTTGGCTCACTGGTAATCTTATTTGTCAGTTCACAACTACAATTTTCTCCCTTTTGGATCCTTACAGTGTTTTTTGATCTGTTTTAGCCACACAGATAGTGGGTTAAAGAAGAAATCTGGGAGGTCATTTACAAAAGTAATTGCTGTGCATTCATATTCCAACTCTATTGCTATTAAGAGAAGTTACTGAACTTCACTAGGCTTTCAATTTTCTTATATGTAAACTGGGAACAATAATACTACTTTTCATGAAAAGTTTTCGGGAGGATGAACTAAGCCAATATATGCAGTGATTAGCATAGTTTTTGACAAGTACCAAGTATTTGCTAAATGTCAGTATTAGCATTACTTTAGTTTTAGCATATGTCATTTAGGAAATGGACATGAAAATTACAGCTTTATTTGTGTTAGGAACCTACACTGAAGTTGTAACAATATATATCATTCCTAAATATCACAGACAAAAACATGTTTCCAAAGATAATGGCTGAGCCATTTTTAAGGCACAGTTTTAGACTGACTATTCAAAAGAAAATTTTTATTTCAAAAGTTTGATAAGGATAGCAATTATAATATAATCTTGTCTTTGTTTTAGGTGTCCAAAACACCTTGCTTGTTTTGATGAAAAAACTGTTTTGTTTCGTCCTCTCATATTTACTTTTGCAACTCTTTCTGTCTCTTATTTAAAGCCCCTTGCTCTTTCAGAAGCTATTAAACCTTAATCATTCTTGCCATCGCTTTAGGGTTCTTGTATGTTTTAAGAGTATTTCTTCTTTTTTTTTTTTTAGAATTGAAAGAATACATTTTTTTTATAATTAATATTCTTAACTGCCAATTTTCAGAGTCTTCTTGCCCTGATCAATTTCATCTTTATACACCTCTCATCTCTCCTTCCCCTCATTTCAAACCCAAGGGTCCAGTCCAAACTACTTTTCCATGTAAACTCTCCTTACCAGTTAACCAATCTGTTCCATTATCTGCTAGATTCATAGAATCCTAAATTTTTGAGAGAAAAAAGAAATAGCATGACATACTGAGTACCTGATAGATGAGACCAGAACCCTCAAGAATAACCACATGGATTCTGTATTTCACGTAACCAAATGAGAAATTGAAAAAACCATGCTTAGAAATTCCTAATTTGTCTACCCTTGTCAAAGGGAGAACATTTTAGTGGTAACCAATATCTTGTGAAAGAGAATTTTTATTCATTTAGGTGATGCCTCCAACAAATGTACTAAGTTTGTGAAATACTACAAACTTATGGCTTTCTAACATTCTTGTCATAGAAATAAAAATTGTGTCCTCTTAGCTGTTCAGATCCTTTGGAAAACTAGCTACGGCAAGGAGTAGCTAAAAGTTCACCAGTTCGTTATTCCAACTTATTCTTCTTGAAATTAAATTTGGAATAAGTTCTGGCCAATGGGATATGGATGGAAGTAATGTCCACAATTTTGAGGCCTGGCCCTAAAACCCAATGTCTTTATCACATTCTCTCTTATTCTTCTGTGGTGACTTAGGGCAGACATGATTTTAAAATTATAGTTTAATAAAATTAGAAAATCCTGAATCTGCAACTCACCATTTAGGGGAAAGCTCCCAAGGAGAGTTCTTTGACCTCTATTGGACTATGATACAACCAAGGAATTAATCATCACTGTACTCAGCTATTGAGATTTCAGGGTTTATTTTTCAAATAAGTCTAGTATTAAAAACAAGCTGTGTAGCTTGGTGTAGTCTAAACAATGACTAATTTAGAAATGGAAGCCACTCCATCCAAGAAGATTATATAGATTTTTTTCCCTCAGTCTATGTTTTCTTTTAATACATTTACATAAAAAACCATTAAATTTTAATCCACGGTATAATTTTATCCAGTGTATTTTATTTTAAGAACATATTTTTTATTTTTTAAGAACATATGTTTGATACTAACCTTGGTTTCTGTGATCTTTCTTTGGATTGCATCCATTGTGTAGGGACCCTCCTTCCATGTCTCAAGCTTGGCTCTGGCCTGCCCCACGACCTGCTCAGCTTCTTCCTTAGCTTCCAGCCATTGTGTTGAATCCTTTAACATTTCATTTAATTGCTGCCTCCGGTTCTGAAGGTGTTCCTGTACTTCATCCCACTGACCCTGAATTCTTTCAACTGGAAGAGAAGGAAAAATGAATATGTGGGAGTAAATGCTAGTCTGGAGAAGACATATGAAATTTGACATCCAAATATTATCTCAATTTTTTACTACTTATAAAAAGAAATTGCTCATTGTGTTATAGCTAGCATGACACACAGTAGTATTTCTTACTTTTTTTAAAGGTAAACATGAGCTTTTGTTAAGTCAACTTCCTGAAAGTGACCTAGAACATCAACAGTATAAGTGAAAAATGTAACTCTGTCTGTTCTTCATCTCTGGAGCAAAATATGAATCACCTTTTTGAAAGCTCCTATAACAGAATGTCCAAATTCCCCACCCTTATCACGTCAATGCCCAGCAGCCTTACTTCCAATACCATCACTGACATTTTGTTGCTTGTAGGCTTTGTGTTGCCCCAAAGAGTATGCTTTGCCAACCCCTCTCCACTCTCTCACCACCCTGCCTCCCAGAAGCAGCCTCTCATCAATGGCTGATGGTAGGCTCTGGGGTATGAATATGATAGCACCCTTGATGCTAGGGAAGATAACTCTGAGATATATGTTTTATAAAGGTTCCAGAGCTTTCCCAATGGGATAAAGCTCTAGTGGGTCATCGAGGTAACCTGCTTGATTATGCATCATCCTTAATTGGCTGTCTCGCCTCACCTATCTCACTTCCTCACTCCCCTATTGATATTTCTCTAACTCCCAAGAAAACCACTTGGTCTCAAATTTTTTTTTTCCTGCATATTTAGAAACTTCTTGTAACAATATTTTAGAATTCACGCCAGTTATATTCTACAAGTAGGACAGACTTACACTGAGGCTATTTTTTTATATCCTTGTGAGTCAAAGATAGCAATTCCTTGTAGATTCTGCTCTGGAATATTTTAGAATATTCAAAATAAACATGACAAGATTGTTTTTTCTTTTCTTTGAGGGCCATGTAATCCTTTCTTTAAGCTGATTTCATAAAATGGAAATAATGCCATAGAAAACAAGTAATAAAACCACTATTTATTTCATTCCTTAAGCAGGAAATCTGACAGACATTCTAGAATTTTCCCTAAGCCTCACAAAACACCATATATAATTGGCTACTAATTTCTCTCATACGGAACTCCTTCCTTGTTTCTACACATTGCCAAGGCAAAGTTCTATCATTTTCTGCCTACATGTTTGCAATAGACTACATAGTCTCTCTGCCTCAAGTCTATTTTCCAATGTAACTTGCACATTGTAGACACAGTAATAAACAAGATAAATCTAATCACCTCATTCCCTCACTTAAACCCTTCAATGTCCCCACACTGTCCTGTGGAATATCTCAGCTTGATATACATGTTCCTCTGTGATCTGGCCTGGATAATCTGAGCAATTTATTTACAAAGGAACAAATTATAACACAATCAGGATGTAGGAAAATCACCAGAGATAATATAAGAAACTGGGTCTTGCAGCAGTGGAGATGTTACTACATCTAGGCCCAAGATATCAGAGGAGGGAGAAATGGCCAGAAGCTGAGAATCATAACAAGAAAGCACCTTGGGAAGAGCAGTAACCTTTTGTCAAGGGACCTAGCCTGAATCAACTTCATGGGTAGGGAACTAGGAGAATAAATATCCTGACCTCTCTGCCCTCCTTCTATATCCAACTCCCACTCCCCAGTGGCTAAATCAATTGGAAGCCAGAGGACATGGGAGACCACTGATGACACACATTAGCCTCCCAGAGTGGAGAATGAGGTAGAGATGGGCAACGGACAAATAAAATTTATACAGCACAGTATTGTGCTTCTTATTTCGTGGCATAAGCTTAGTGCTTCTTAATTAAACCTGTTGTTGCCTCTCTTAAATTATTCCAAGTTATGAGTTAAAGAAGTACTTGAGATATTTTATAAATAACCATCAAGGCTAAATAGACCCCACAAGATTAGTGCCTGTGACATGAATGAAAGAATCTGGTGCCTGGAATAGGTAAAACTGAGTAAGTGACATTCATGATAGATACTGTTTTATTGAGTTCATTTTGGTTTGGGTGTTTGCTCTGCATTGCAAATCCACCCAGCATATTATATTTCAACTTTGCTTAACATGTCACCCTCTGTTTAAATGTCAGTACCTCCTTGTAATCTGTGAAAACCAATTTTTTTGTTTGTTGCCTTGCTGTTGTTCCCCCACTGGGTAGTATAGCACTTATTATAGTTGAGATTTACAGTTATTAAACTAGTCTGTTTAATCTTCAGTTTACAAAATTACTAGTGTAAATGCTATTATAAAAAAGCAACTTAAAATATAAGCAAACATCTCTTTAAGTGTTCTGGAATTCTTTATCAATCATAGAAACAATTGATAACCTGATTGCAAACCATTTTCCAACTTATCATAGCAGGCTATTTTGCTATGCATAGCTGGCACTTCTTTATTTTCCTTGGCCTGTTATTATACACATATTACATGTATTTGGAAATAATAAAATTGACTTTCCTCTAAAAGGCTATGATTACAATTTGCCTTAATTAGCCTTAATTGGTAACATTTTACTATGCTATCAAAATGTTTAGAATGCCTAGTATTTTTTGACAAAAACATGGTAAGCCATTTGCATTT
This sequence comes from Ovis canadensis, assembly GCF_042477335.2. Lineage (NCBI taxonomy): Eukaryota > Metazoa > Chordata > Mammalia > Artiodactyla > Bovidae > Ovis > Ovis canadensis. The sequence continues at coordinate 32,234,262 of NC_091727.1, forward strand.
ATGCCAGTGAATATTTTGTGCATCTTATATTCATTTCAATAGGATAGACATAATTTATATTTTTTAAAGGCCATCACTTTATATGAGAAAGAAGGAAAGTAGTTTCTCTGATCATGTGGGTAGATATTTCTTAACTGTGGAAAAAGAAGGAAGCTTCTATAGTCTATACCATCATTTCAGACAAACATATCATTTGAATGCCTGTTCAATCACAGCAATGAAGGTTTTTATCCCCAAGGGGTCATGTGTGTATAAATTACTAACAGAAAATGGTTTACTGGGTATGCACCCCACTAAAGATGTGCTTTCTCATCTCTGACCTTCAATTGTGCATGATTATGAGATAATAAATAAACAGATTTATAGGTTACTCAACAATCCATCTACTCCTCTGCATCAATATTTCCATCCTGCCAATTACCATTTTCTTTACCATCTATTGATACCAGGCATTAGCCTAAGCACTGGGGAAACAATGGAGTCTAAGATTCCCTGGCTGCTGGTTGGTTGTGCCTGTTAAATGGAGGTGTTATTTATCATCTCCTCAAGGAATAAAGGGGCTTCCTTGGTGGCTCAATGGTAAAGAATCTAATCTGCCCGTAATGCAGGAGACCAGGGTTTGATCCCTCAATCAGGAAGATCCCCTGGAGAAGAGAATGGCTACCCACTCCAGTATTCTTGCCTGAGAATTCCACAGACAGAGAAGCCTGGTGGGCTCCAGTCCATGGGGTTGCAAAGAGAAATGGCTGAGCAACAATGCTTTCACTTTCACGAGGAATACAGATCAATGGTTCTAAGGAAAAGGCAATGAGTTCAGTCTTAGACTGATCCAGTGGAAAGTTCTGAGGATCTTCCATATAGGACTATCATTTCAGTCAGTTGGACTGAAGATGCTACAGCATAGCTGCATATTTTGGGAGACAGAGAAATTCAGGATTAGAGATAACTAGAGAAAAGTAAAAACTGAAGCCACCAATATGAACACATTCTCACTGGTATGGTGTATAGACTGAGCAAGACAGAGGGTTAAAGGTGGAGTCCTGGAAAATACAACACAAAGACAGGATACAGCATAAGTAGTCACTCAGATGGATGAATGGCCAGAGTGGAAGGAGGACCACCTGGAAAAGGCATGTCCATAGAAATGTGGATAAGAGAAAATTTCAAAAACACAAGTGTGGTTAACACTTTTATATACCACAGATGTCATAGGAGCTAATACAAATCATAACAAAACATTACTTGAATACCCTCTCTGCTTAAAGTACTGTGTTAAGCTCTTTACATGTAACTCATTTAACCACCATGATAATCTTATGAGGTAGATATCATTGTTTGTGTCATTACTGTTGTTGCTGTTCTCCTCATTTAACCGATGAAGAAATAGGGTCTATGTTAAAGAACTGGCCTAAGGTCATACAGATAGTGAATGCAAGAGCCAACACCTAGACCTAAGCAGTCAGATTTCCAAAAATCCATGCCGAAAGTATCCACTGGCTTTGACCACAAGAGATCTCCTGAAGACCATGCTGAAAATGATTTTAGTAGAGTGGTAGAAATCTTACTGTAGAGAACCAACAAGTCAATCAGCCAATGATGGATGAAATGTGGGAGTTAACTGCCCCTCATTGATAACAACTGTCAGGTGTATTTTTCACCATCTCTCAGATTTAAGGGCTTCCCTGGTAGCTCAGAAAGTAAAGAGTCTGCCTGCAATGCAGGACACCTGGGTCCAATCCCTGGGTCGTGAAGATCCCCTGGAGAAGGAAATGGCAACCCACTCCAGTATTCTTGCCTGGAAAATCCCATGGACAGAGGAGCCTGGTGGGCTACAGTTCATGGGATCACAGAGTCGGAGACGACTGAGTGACTTCACTTTCACTTTCACTCAGACTTCACTAACTGGGGCTGGACTCTAGTTGTTCACAGCAGTAACCTGCTCAGTAATTGGCTCAATTACTGGCTTCTTTCCTTTACATATTTCACTGTCCTGCTCTCTTACTGGTACTGCCTGAGATCATCATGTAAGTAAATCATTGTTACTTAAGTCATTGTTTCAAGGTCTGCTTCTAGGGGAATCTAGTCTAGGTTAGAATTTTATTCATTTAAAAATTTTCTTAGAGCATAGCCCCATGGTTGGCACATGGTATACTTTTGATAACTGCCAAATGAATTGTCCATTCATACTTTTTCAAGTATCCATGTTTCCTCTCTAGAATAATGTACAAGTGCTACAGGTTGGCCAAAAAGTTCACTGGGGCTTTTCCATACGATGCTACAGAAAAACCAGATGGAACTTTCTGGCCAAGTCAACACTTCCAAATTTAACTCTTATGCAGGACCTTGAGTCTTTCTTCTCTGAAAGCAATCACCATCTCTTAATTGCATTTCAAGTCCATATAATTTAAACACTGGATTAAGTCTTTCAGATTTCCCTTATTATTTTCCTCTTACTTTCTACGATCTCTATTATAAGCAAACAAATATTCTCTGGGCATCCTTTGTTTTTGATTTAATGCCTTTGCATTGACCATATTTTCATGTATAAAACATCTTTAATATTCATGTTTACTTGTGGAATAGTCTCATCTGATTAAAAAAATCCATAAATTAAAAATAACTGTGGGGGGAGGAATCCAGTAAGTCAAAACTAATCAGTGATCTCTCTCTGACATTCTTAAAATAAACTGTAGGTCAGAGAAAATCTGCTGCATGTCTTTTTGCCTCAGTCTGTCTTTTTAATTAAATCTTAGACTGAGTAACATAGACAAGTGCATGTGTTTATTGGATAAGGATTTTTTATGGGCATTTTCAAATTTTGAAACATACTGAGCTCCAGAGGATAATCACAACAATAAACTATCATATTGTTATTAACATAAGTACAATCAGATGAATACTAGAAAGACAGACAGCAGATGTATCACCCCTTGTGAAATAACGAACCATATGTGAGAATCCATTTTGCAAAGCAGAAATTATGGAGAGATTATTTTCTTTGCAAAAAGATAAACCCCAGAGATTTCTTTAGTCCACTTGTCAAAGATATTTAAATATGATTTGACTTATAGTCCACTCCCAGGTACATATCCCAGAGAAATGCATACTTATATTCACCAAAAGACATGTACAAAATTAGAAGATTGTATCCACCTTTGAAAGTACCCAAATTCCCACCTACCATACAGTGGAATGGATAAATATCTTGTGGTAAATTTATCAATAGAATACTACCCAGCAATGAGAATTAAATATCTACATCTATATTAAATAAGATGTATTAATCTCATAAACATAACGGTGACAGAAAGAAGTTAGCCAAAACCAAGGACATACTGTATTATTCTATTTATAAAATGTGCAAAACCAGGAAAAAGTAAGATGATTATAGAAGTCAAGATAGCTGTTACCTTTGTGGGACTGGTAGTCACTGAAAGAGACATGATAGAGACTTTTAAGGGTCTTCTAATATAGTTTTTCTTGATTTGGGTGCTGTTTACACAGTTGTAATCTGTTTCCGCACATTCACCAAGCAAGACATTTATATGATGTGCACTTTTCCTCATGTATATCATACTTCAGTAAAAATTTAATAATATATTTTCAAGACTTGTAGAATGTATTATACATACAATTCATCTTAATTGTTAATAAAGTAATTCATCTTAATTGTTAATAAAAATCTGAATTCATCTTTTTGAAAAGGGCTGACGTGAAATATGTATTGCTTGGGCAGATATGAATAAGAGATGCAATGGTTGCACCAAGGACACAATATGATTGAGTACTTAGATTTGTGTGATAAAGGATTTTTGACAAACACTCACTGGACAGTGAGTAAAACTAGAGTCACAGAACCAAATCAGAACATAGAGACTAATGGAGCAGCAATTAGTTATGCAAATTTAAAAAGGCAAATGTAGGGAATTTCCTGGACGCCCAGTGGTTAGGAATGTCTGCACTTTCACTGCCAAGGGCCCAGGTTCAGTTCTTGGTTGGGGAAATAAGATCCTACAAGCCATGTGACATAGCCAAAAAAAAAAAAAAAAAACACACACACACACACACACCCCAAACAGTATAATTGATAGAGCTATCTTAAGAGTAGACCCTGAAGAATGTATACAGAAGAGAATTTTAGAATTTTTTAAATCTATTTTCTTTTGTGAAGGAATGAAAGTAAATATAAAATCTGAAGATCATCAAAGAGAAAAGTTATTTTGGAGATGGACCATCAAGGTAGTTAGAGTTGGTAATTGTTCGTAATTGGGCAACAATTCAAACTAGAGAATTTCACCATACTTGCAACACTTCACCCAGGATATTAATGACAGACAAAAGATATAGTATGGCAATGTACTTGGTCCCATTCTGTAGATTTATATTTATACCAGAGTCATCTGACATACATAAATGAAATAATAAGCAATCTATGTTTATAAACTCAGATAATCAGCACATGTTGGTAACTGAAGAGCTACCCTAATGTGTGTATTTCGTCTTTCAGAGGTCCAGTAGGGTAAGTTTCTCAAGGGAATTGTGCAGTAAGTAGATGCTGGATAATGAAAGAAATAAATAACCAATGCTGGGGCTCAGAATGACAGACTGAGACTCAGCATGTGTCCTGATTTACAGATCTCCAGGAGTGTCAAATTGGAAACCAAGCAATCATGTCAAGAACCACAATACTGCAGAGAAAGAAACAGTTCAGTTGATTGAGTACTAACCAGTCTTTTACTTCAAGTTTTTAAGCTAGCTATGTTTGATTACCAATATACAATCTTGACTGATATAAATTCCCTCGACATCTTTTCTAAGGGAAAATGTTCAAAACTGAAATGACTGAATTTTTGAATATATATATTGCTAGAGAACAAAGAACAGCTCTGTTCCAATTCTGCACTCAAGTTACTGTCTGAGAATTAGAAGTCACTGTGACTAAGTTTTAGAAAGAAACCTTGACTAGCAGTTAGTACTGGGCTATAGCCCTGGATTCGGAAAGAAATAGCTATTGTAGTTTGCATTAAGTTGATTCATCACAGCTTCAAGTTCCTCAATTGCAAAACTGAAATAATGATAGTTGTATCATCGTGAAGGTAAAATTCAACAATGGATAAAAAACTCAAGGACCATACTAAAGTAAGGTGTTATTGTTTCTCTGTACAGGCATTATAATCACCAGCAAACATTTGTTATCTGCTAGGGGGAGCACTCTGTGCATCTCAATGAGTCCAAGAGTATATAAGAATTCCAGGTAGAAAGCACAGAGCTTAAATATTTAAATTACAAGTAAATCTTTTGAAGTCATTTGAATGGGTAAAGAGTGTCATCTTTTTAACTGTGGTCAACTGTAAGGAAATTTTCCCAGCTGAAGTTTAATACACTGTGAACCATTTGTTAGTATCAGGAAGAAAATATGATAATCAAAACAAACTGTTCCCTGAGGCCAAAGCAGTCACCAAAAGGCTAGGCATTATCAAGAAGGGTACTGAAAACAAAGAAATCATGATTATTCTATTCTTGTATAAAGTTAGGGTACAACTATACCTTGAGTAACATGAGTATACATCAATGTTTTATAGTCAAAGATTTATGAGGAGCCAAGGAAAGTAAAAATAATAATGACCCAATTTATAGGAAATACTAAGATGTGCCTCTTAGGGGGTGGGAGGGAGGTTCAAAAGGGAGAAGATATATGTATATTTATGACTGATTCATATTCTTGTATGGCAGAAACCAACACAACATTGTAAAGCAATTATCCTCTAATTTAAAAAGATGTGTTCCTTCTACTTCCATATGGAATTTAAACATGGTTGTGTAGAAGTTTTATCTGTAGTTAAACTGCAAAGAGAAGTCTCAAACCCATTAAGAGGAAGAAACATACTAACCATGAAGTTGAATGTAGCTAGTAGAAATGGGCATTTACTCTATTTAGGAACAGGAGACAGGAATGTGGTTGCTGTGCAAACAGAATACAATGTCTGAGAAGACATTTCAGACCAAAAAATTGAAAAAAAAAGGGGGCATTATAGACAAATGATTAAATCCTAGCTGCTATGACTAATTTGAATATATGCTTCTCCTCTAAATCCCCCAAAAGCTGGAATTCAGGAACAGCCAAGCATTTCATTTCAAATTCACAGACGACAGACCCAGAACAAATAATTAACAATATTTTATAATATCAGTCTAACATTTAAGGTTAGTTTGCACATGCCAAAGATTAGTAATTTAATGCTATTTTCACACTCGGTTTGCTCTCTGTAGAATGGGGATAATAATAACAAGAAGGTTAATAATCTATGAAGATTAAAGAACTGTTGGACACAAGACACTGAGCAGAGTATTTGGCCCCTAATTACAGGGGAAAGATAGGCAGTTATGCACTTTTGTAACATCATAGGACTTTTCAAATCCTGAGCTATTAAGCAAAGGTGGGTTGTAGATTGGATGATCCCTGGAGTTCTTTCCAGCTCTAACATTCTGTGAAATACATGCTCCTTGATGTTTCTGTCAGAGATAGAAAGTCATCTTACAAGGCTATTAGGAAGAACTCAGTCATTCCAGTGTCTGGATGAACAAATAGCATATAGACATCTGTATCATTTCCCTGGAATGATATAGCTTGGCAATCATATTCAGTCATGTTCAAATTCAGCTGAAATAAACTAAAGCCAACATTAAAAAGTTCCCTCCATTTACTATCATTATTATTTTCTGGAGATTTATCTTGTGCCTTCATCTGGGACATCATCCTATGCCTTTTCATTTTGATTAGCTTTATGTGATTGTGGTTTTCGTTCAGGAGGCTGCAAGCTTGTAGTTCTTGCTTCTTCTGTCTGCCCTCTGGTGGTTGAGGCTAAGAGGCTTGTGTAAGCTTTCTAATGGGAGGGCTGGTGGTGGGTAAAACTGGGTCTCTCTGGTGCAGGGAGTGCTCAGTAAAACTTTAATCCAATTGTCTGCTGATGTGTGGGGCTGTGCTGTCTCCCTCTCAATTTTGTTTGTCCTGAGGTGACCCAGCCCTGGGGTCTATGGGCTCTATGGTAGGGCTAATGGCAACCTCCAAGAGGGCTCACACCAAGGGCACCTCCCAGGACTGCTGCTTCCAGTGTCCTCCAGCCCCCTCCCCTCATTCCCCCAGCGTGCCAATGCTGACCCATGCCTCTACTGGAGACCCGCCAATACTCGCATGTAGGTCTGGTAAGTCTCTTGTGGGGGTCACTATTCCTTTCCCCTGGGTCCTGATGCACATAAGGTTTTTGTTTGCGCCCTGCCAAGAGTGGAGTCTCTGTTTCCCCCAGTACCGTGGAAGTCCTGCAATTCAATCTCACTGGCCTTCAAAGTTAGACTCCCTGGGGATTCCGAGTCCCTTTACCAGATCCTCAAGTGGGGAAGCCAGATTTGGGGCTTAAAACCTTCACAACTTCTTTGGTTGCGAGAACTTCTTTGGTACTATTATTTTCCTGCTTGTGGGTTGCCCACCCACCGGGTATGGGATTTTATTTTATTGTGATTGTGCCCCTCCTACCATCTCATTGCAGCTTCTCCTTTATCGCTGAACATGGGGTATCTTTCTTGGTGGGTCCCATGGGCTTCCCAGGTGCTGCTAGTGGTAAAGAACCCACTTGCCAATGTAGGAGACACAAGAGACACAGTTTCCATCCCTGGGTTGGGAAGATCCCCTAGAGGAGGGCATGGCAACTCACTCCAGTATTCTTGCCTGGAGAATCCTATGGGCAAAGGAACTTAGTGGGCTACAGTCCATAGTGTTGCAAAGAGTTGGACATGACTGAAGTGACTTAGCATACAGAGTGTCCTCCTGTCGATGGCTGCTCAAAAGCTAGTTGTGATTTTGGTGCTCTCACAGGAGAAGATGAGCACACATCCTTCTACCAACCAACTAAATTGTTTTAATCCATTTTTTGGAGTAACAGGAAAATTTGGCCTTGGAATACGGAATGAAGCTGGGCAAAGACTAATAAATAGAGTTTTGCCAAGAAAATGCACTGGTCATAGCAAACACCCTCTTCCAACAACACAAGAGAAGACTGTACACATGGACATCACCAGATGGTCAACAGTGAAATCAGATTGATTATATTCTTTGCAGCCAAAGATGGAGAAGCTCTATACAGTAAAAAAAAAAAAAAAAAAAAAACAAAAAAACAAAAACAAAAAAAAACGAGACCCAGGAGCTGACTGTGGCTCAGATCATGAACTCCTTATTACCAAATTCAGACTCAAATTGAAGAAAATAGGGAAAACTGCTAGACCATTCAGGTATGATCTAAATCAAATCCCTTATGATTATACAGTGGAACTGAGAAATAGATTTAAGGGCCTAGATCTGATAGACAGAGTGCCTGAAGAACTATGGAATGAGGTTCGTGACATTGTACAGGAGACAGGGATCAAGACCATCCCTATGGAAAAGAAATGCAAAAAAGCAAAATGGCTGTCTGGGGAGGCCTTACAAATAGCTGTGAAAAGAAGAGAAGCAAAAAGCAAAGGAGAAAAGGAAAGATATAAGCATCTGAATGCAGAGTTCCAAAGAATAACAAGAAGAGATAAGAAAGCCTTCTTCAGTGATCAATGCAAAGAAATAGAGGAAAAGAACAGAATGGGAAAGACTAGAGATCTCTTCAAGAAAATTAGAGATGCCAAGGGAACATTTCATGCAAAGATGGGCTTGATAAAGGACAGAAATGGTATGGACCTAATAGAAGCAGAAGATATTAAGAAGAGGTGGCAAGAATACACAGAAGAACTATACAAAAAAGATCTTCATCACCCAGATAATCATGATGATGTGATCACTAATCTAGAGCCAGACATCTTGGAATGTGAAGTCAAGTGGGCCTTAGGAAGCATCACTACGAACAAAGCTAGTGGAGGTGAGGGAATTCTAGTTGAGCTGTTTCAAATCCTGAAAGATGATGCTGTGAAAGTGCTGCACTCAATATGCCAGCACATTTGGAAAACTCAGCAGTGGCCACAGGACTGGAAACGGTCAGTTTTCATTCTAATCCCAAAGAAAGGCAATGCCAAAGAATGCTCAAACTACCGCACAATTATACTCATCTCACATGCTAGTAAAGTAATGCTCAAAATTCTCCAAGCCAGGCTTTAGCAATACATGAACTGTGAACTCCCTGATGTTCAAGCTGGTTTTCGAAAAGGCAGAGGAACCAGAGATCAAATTGTCAACATCTGCTGGATCATGGAAAAAACAAGAGAGTTCCAGAAAAACCTATTTCTGCTTTGTTGACTATGCCAAACCCTTTGACTGTGTGGATCACAATAAGCTGTGGAAAATTCTTCAAGAGATGGGAACACCAGACCACCTGACCTGCCTCTTGAGAAATCTGTATGAAGGCCAGGAAGCAACAGTCAGAACTGGACATGGAACAACAGACTGGTTCCAAATAGGAAAAGGAGTACGTCAAGGCTGTATATTGTCACCCTGCTTATTTAACTTCTATGCAGAGAACATCATGAGAAACGCTGGACTGGAAGAAACCCAAGCTGGAATCAAGATTGCCGGGAGAAATCTCAATAACCTCAGATATGCAGATGACACAACCCTTATGGCAGAAAGTGAAGAGGAACTAAAAAGCCTCTTGATGAAAGTGAAAGAGGAGAGTGAAAAAATTGGCTTAAAGCTCAACATTCAGAAAACGAAGATCATGGTATCCGGTCCCAGCACTTCATGGGAAATAGATGGGGAAACAGTGGAAACAGTGTCAGACTTTATCTTTTTGGGCTCCAAAATCACTGCAGATGGTGACTGCAGCCATGAAATTAAAAGACACTTACTTACTCCTTGGAAGAAAAGTTATGACCAACCTAGATAATATATTCAAAAGCAGAGACATTACTTTGCCGACTAAGGTCTGTCTAGTCAAGACTATGGTTTTTCCTGTGGTCATGTATGGATGTGAGAGTTGGACTGTGAAGAAGGCTGAGCGCCGAAGAATTGATGCTTTTGAACTGTGGTGTTGGAGAAGACTCTTGAGAGTCCCTTGGACTGCAAGGAGATCCAACCAGTCCATTCTGAAGGAGATCAGCCCTGGGATTTCTTTGGAAGGAATGATGCTGAAGCTGAAGCTCCAGTACTTTGGCCACCTGATGTGAAGAACTGACTCATTGGAAAAGACTCTGATGCTGGGAGGGATTGGGGACAAGAGGAGAAGGGGACGACCAAGGATGAGGTGGCTGGATGGCATCACGGACTCGATGGACGTGAGTCTGAGTGAACTCCGGGAGATGGAGATGGACAGGGAGGCCTGGCGTGCTGCGATTCATGGGGTCGCAAAGAGTCGGACAAGACTGAGCAACTGAACTGAACTGAACTATCATAATTATTGTTACTTGAGATATAATTGACATATAAACTTACATTAGTTTCAGGTAAGGAACATAATTAGATATTTGTATATATTGTAAACTGATCACTGTAATAAGTCTAGTTAACATCCAAAGGTTCTTTCCTTTCTGAGGTGATATTTTCCTTTCTGTTGATAGAGGTATGTGTCACACAGGTGTGCCCATTCATCAGTACTCATAAGATTTATACTTTTGACTCTATGCAAATTTTGCCCCCCCCAAAAAAAAACCAAGCAAATAAAACAACAAAAAGAACTATAAATGAATGCTTAGCTCTAGTTAATGATAAGCATGCTGAAGTGCTAAGGAATAAAAAGTACTGATGTCTCTAAATTTAGTTTGAAATGCATCAGAAAATAGTAGAGACTGATGGGCAGAGAAAGGGATGAATTTGTACAGCACAGTCTAGGTGGTGAGTTCAGGGACATTTACAGTTCTTTCAGCTTTTCTGTGTATTAGAATTTTTCATTATAAAATGTCACATAAAATGCTCTCTCACAAGCACAAAGCAACATATAATTTAAACACATTTCTAAGTTATTAAAGCCACTTTTAAATTAAGAAAAAATACCATCTGTGGAACACAGAAGTTTAAAAGACAGTAAACAGAATTTATAGGAGTGAAAATGATAAAATATTTTGTTTAAAGTCACATGTACACGGGGAGGATTGCTTAATTTCCTAATCAACAGAATGTCAAAGATCATGTTATATCTCCTTGAAAGTATGCTGAATATTCTCATAGAGAAAATGAGTTAGCCTTCTGACAAAAGCTCATTCTTCCGTTTTGGTTATAAAATATAGGAAAGTGTATGTTAGTTCCTATACTTAAGGAAAGATGATTTAAGGAAAAAGGACCACATTTTTGCCACTGGTTGGAGACTTGTAGATTTATAAGAAAATACCAATATGTAGTCATAATGGAACATGTAAATTATTTTATTAATTACATAAACAGGCAGATGTTGAAATGTGATTTGGTCATTGAAATGAATCAACTTAAAAAATAATGGCTTCCTTTGGCAAAGGGGAACTACTGGTTGAAATGAAAGCTTAAAGTTGGAGGAGAAGGTTAATCTATAGCTATGTAAAAATATTTCAGTTTACAATCGTAGGTCATTCACAAGACAGAAAATAAATTGTTTCAATGTGATATAGACACAACATATCACTGGACAATCCATCTGTTCCGCCTGTCCCCACCGTCAACTAATTAAGTGTCAAATGTAGCAAATAAAGTACTAACAACTCAAAAGGGTGCAGCAAGAGTTCATTAAAGTAGAGCTAAAGAGCATCATTATAACTCCAGCACCACGAATTTATTACCATGTCACCAGCATGCAGTGCACACAATAAAACCCATTCGCCAGCACAGATCTGCACATCAAAACTGATGCATTTGTTGGAATAAAATATTTTTAAATGTGTAGAATAAAAAAAGACTTTTTTCCCACCCTGAACATATACTGAATTTCACCCTTACACCTTTTCACTCAAACTTTGATTTGATGAGTGCAGAAACTGCAAGTTATACCTGATAAACAAAGTGGGCTCACTTCTCACAAGCACAGTCCACAGTCTAGCCAATTCAGTTAAGGAATAAAAACAATAATTCCTTGAACAGGTATCACGTGTTACAAAAGCAAAATGCCAGGTATTGTCTACTAATGGACTTTTCTTTATTTCTAGTCTTCCTTACCCTCTTCTCTTCAGGTTTAGGTTTCCCTTTGCATGCGTACATGATAGTCACTTCAGTCGTGTCTGACTCTTTGTGACCCCATGGACTGTAGTCCACCAGGCTCCTCTGTACATAGGATTCTCCAAGAAAGAATACTACAGTGACTTACCATGCCTTCTTCAGTTCAGTTCAGTTGCTCAGTCGTGTCTGACTCTTTGTGACCCCATGGACTGCAGCATTCCAGGCTTCCCTGTCCATCGCCAACTCCTGGAGCTTGCTCACACTCATGTCCGTCGAGTCCTACTCATGCCTAATTCCCTTCCTGTATTCAGTATTCAAAATTCTTATACCTCCTAAGAGATATGATTTCATTTTTACCCATTTTCTATCTTCAATCTCAGTCTAGAACCTCATCTAAAAAGTAAACAACAAAAAACAAAACAAAAATTCTTTCTTTTGGCTCTACACTCACTCTGGCCAATCCTATGACTTTCTCTTTTATGAAAGAGTGGTTTATCTATACCAGAGTTACTTAAAGAATGGTTTGTGTACCAGCAGTAGCAGTGTTACTTAGGAACTTATTAGATATGCAGTATCTCGACAAGGGTTCAATCCCTGGGTCAGGAAGATCCCTGGGGGAAGGAAATGGCAACCCACCCCAGTATTCTTGCCTGAAAAATCCCATGGGCAGAGAAGCCTGGCGGGCTACAGTACACAGTGGGGCAAAGAGTCAGACACGACTTAGTGACAGCAGGCACATACGAATGCACACACTCATCTCAGGTCCCACTTCATAGCTACTGAATCAGAATCTGCATTTTTAAACTAGATTCCAAAAGCCATTTGTATGCACATTAAAGTCTGAGGGGCACTAGTCTACACCCACTATTTCCACTTTCACATCCTAAATACGCTTCTGAATCCACTCCATTTTAACTCTTGCCACAGGAATTCCTTTTTAAGATGCGAACAGTAATTTTCAAATCACTACAGTACCAGAGATTATCTAGATAAGGTTTTTATTTTTTTCCAGATCTCCCATCAGTACTTGCTATCACTGATAAACCCTTCTTGAAACCTCCTGCTTGCTTGAAACCTTCCAATGATAAATGCTGCAAGATTTTTAAAAAATTTTATTCTACCTCTTTGGCCACTCCTCAGCCTTCTCTGCGCATCATTTAAACTTTGTTATTCCCAGAGGACCTTTTTTTTCTTTTTACTTTACATATATTCACTGGTGAGTTCACCTACTTAGAGTGTTTCATTTACCACCTATCAGTGATCATAGTCAAATCTGTGTTTTAAACCTAAGAACTCTCTCCTCAGCTCCATATCCACATAGCCAACTCCTACAAAATTCTTTTAGAATATTCAACATATCCAAAATTGATCACATCATCTCTACCCTAGTCATTCAAGGAGAAATCTACAAATCATCTCTGATTCCTCTTTCTTTCTTATCCTTTAACCAAGAAGCCAAGTCATTCATTCAACCTCCTTAATGGCTTTTCTAACCTCTCTATCATCCAGCTGTCTCCTCTCTAGACTGTTTTAATTAAAAGCTTCCTGATGCTGTCTCTTATTTAGTGAATCATAACCTTATGTGCACATCTGGGGTGCTTTAACAAATATCAATGTCTGGGCCTTATTCCCAAAGATTTTTGACTTAATGGGTTTGGGGTGGAGTTCAGGCACTGGCATTTTTAAAAGCTCCTCCCAGTGATTCTAATGTGCAGCCACGACTGAGAACTACTCTTGTAATACCAGCCTTTTGCACTCCCCATCTATCTTCAAAACTCGGGTCAGAGAAAACTTTTGAAGATGAAGATCTGCATCTGTCAGCATTTATTAAATTCCTTTAAGGTCACCCTTTCATTGCTTTCAGTATAAAATCAAAACTCTTTACCTGACTTCCAGGATCTTTTGTAATGTGGCCCCTGTTTTCTTTTCCAGTTTGTTGACTTCTATGACCTGTTGTGAACCCTATATGGCCACGTAAGAGTCCTCCACAGGCAGGATGTTATCCCAGGTCTCACATGAGTCTATGTTTTCCCTCTGCCCAGAATGTTCTCTACCCTTTTTCACTCTTCAGCACTCTGTTCAAAAGTCACTGCCACGGGTTATTTTTTCCTGACCATTCTCTTCTACCCTACCCATGTCTTGTATCAGGGGCTTGTGTAGGGCATCCTACATTATGGTTTCCAGAGCACTAAATTCATATCATTACCTCTGAACACACTGATTGTCCTACTTGGCAATTGCCTATTTATTGTCTATTTTACTTACCGAAGGAGAGGGAATGTGTTTTTCTACTCAGGGCCCAACCCAAATTTGGCATGAGGGGAGTATAAAGGAACATGTGGAAACTTTAAAGTCAGAAATAAGAATTTATGACTACTGCAACAACAAAAATAATCACAAACATGTAACAAATAAAAAAAAAACAAATATATTCACTTAATCAAAGTTATAAAACCAAAGTACCTGTTCCAATTTTGTTTTAGGCTTTATGAACATGGGGCTTCTGAATTAAGGGGGGAAAGAGGAAATGAATTAATGAAGTATAGCATCAACTGATCCTTTCAAATGCTTCTCCAGAAATGTAAAATGTGAGATCAAAAATATTGATCAGTTCTAGTTCATTTAATATATCTATGGTTATTAAGACAAACATAGGATCAGTGATTATAAAGTCAATTTTAGACTTGGCTCAGCAGTAAAGGGCTTCCCTGATGGCTCAGATGGTAAAGAATCCACCTGCAATAGGAGCCACAGGTTTGATCCCCAGGTCGGGAAGATCTACTGGAGAAGGAAATGGCAGCCCACTCTGGTATTCTAGTCTAAGAAATCCCATGGACAGAAGAGCCTGGTGGGCTACTGTCCATGGGGTCACAAAAGATTCAGACATGACTTAGTGAATAAACAACAGTGTTAGCTGAAAAGCCCAAAAGGAAAGGGTGTGAGAGGATTGAACTGCCCTTCCCAGGTCCCATCTTGAGATAATCTTTGCTTATTTAAACCTCAGCAGCTTGTGAATGTTACAGCGAATGATGTGAAGTATGGAGGAGATAAAAAGTAACCATTTCCCTCTTCTAATAATCCCAATTCAAGTGAGAAACTAGTTTCATACAAAGTATGTAAATGAACTTTGAACATCAGTATGGCAATTTCTAACATAGTATGGCAGCCCCTAAAATGAAATGCTTGAGTTTATAAGGAAAAATAAAAAATTCTGTGTATTGCTCCTACTATTTCCATTTATTCTGGGTGAATCATAGCTGTACAAGAAATCCGGACAAGAAAGACACAAGAGAGAGACAATACCTTGGTGAAGGTGTTGTTAAGGAATACAGGAACGGAATGGGGTAATTGCCTTAGTTTTAAAGGGAAATTCTTAAATAGAATTCCCATAGTAGCAGAAGAAATAGAGAAATTTAAAATGAGGTAATTTGTGTGAAAAGTGCTTTATACTGCAAAGCTGTCAACAAACATACAGTATTACTATTATTTTCTTTAAAAAGAGAAACAGGGTAGCATTGTGCCTATACTATTTGCAGCAAGGGAATAGATTCCTTTAAAAATATATAAAACTGACTCTTTTTAACCAAAAAAAAAAAAAAAAGACACACAAACACTGCCTGAATTTGGTCTTAAGCAAGATTATACTTTTGTTCTGATAAGTGAAGTTGCTCAGTCATGTCCGACTCTTTGCGACCCCGTGGACTGTAGCCCACCAGGCTCCTCCATCCATGGAATTTTCTAGGCAAGAGTACTGGAGTGGGTTGCCATTTCCTTCTCCAGGGGATCTTCCCAAACCAGGGATCAAACCTGGGTCTCACACATGGCGGGCAGACGCTTTACTGTCTGAGCCACCGGGGAATCCACTGATAAGTTCTTGTTCTGATAAGTTCTTAGAAATAAGGAGCCATCTAACTATCTGATAATGGTTTGTTTGTATACATGTATTCATTTATGTGTTTAATGTATTCATTTATGTGTTTCTATGTCTATCCATCACTCATCAAAAATGTATTCTTGATGATCCACTATGTGTCTGACACTGAATTAGAATATATACAAAATCAAAGCTGCATAAGGAATACTAAACATCAGTCAACTATCTAGTTCAATATTTATATGACCTTGGAACCTATGCCTTTAAAAGAGAATCCACTAATCTGAATTTATCACTCACTAGGGAAAAAAAAAAGCTAACAGAGGGGATGTTCATAGGTCTCAGTGGCCTTGTGAGTTATGATAAGGATTTTGGTCTTTTTCCTCAGTGCAAGGGGAATCCACTGAAAGGTTTCATGCAGCAAAAAGACACCAACTGATTTGAGTTTCAAAAGATTAGTTATACTGCTAATAAAGAACAGATTGGAAGGGAGGGCAAGTAAAGACACAGAAAAACAGAGTAAGATGCTAGTATAGGGGTCCAGGTAAAACCTGATGGCTGGTAGATGGAAAGATAAGAACAGATTAGTAAGATATTGAGAAGATTAAATATATAAGACTTTTTTCTAAATTCTTCCCTCTGTATAGAATGTATTGCCTGAGTACTTCATGAAAGTTTTTGACAGGAGATTAATGGGGTCATAAAAACCTTGCAATTGTCATGTCTGACTCTTTGCGACCCCATGGATTGTAGCCTACCAGGCTCCTCCGTCCATGGGATTTTCCAGGCAAGAGTACCGGAGTGGGCTGCCATTTCCTTCTCCAAGGGGGTCTTAGAAGCTCTGGCCTACTCATATAATGATGTTTCCCTCTCATAGGAAATGATGGAACTAAGAGACTCTGATCATTGTTTTCCAGTAAGGTATGTATGCCTAGTTTACTATGCTTCTTCCAGAACACAGATTATATGTGATACCTACAAATTCTTCACTTAAAGCCTCTTTGTTGGGAAATATTACTTGCATAAGGGCTTTTTTTTTGCTTAACTTTTGAGTTATTTTCAGATAAATAAGACAAATGTTGGTTCTTTTTATATCAAAAAATGGTGAAAATGGTTGCTGTTGGACATGAACATGGATGCACAATTTCATGTTGACTATAAAGTTATAATAATTCCCAAGAAGAAGGGCAATGTAGACAATTTGCTACACAGAATGGATCAAACAGGTAAGAAGTCGGAGGTGTTATGATGAGAACTGTCCTTCATATAGTGATGAGTAACTGAAGTTATGAGTGGAAGAGCCAAGGCCAGGCCTTGGGATACTCTGGAGACAGGCAGACTAAATGTAGGAAACTGAAATGAGAGACTTGGGAAAGGTTACATTATTCCTGTGTTCAAGGCAATGGCTCTGGGGATGAAGATTGAGAGGTAGTCCCTAGAACCTCAAAATGAACCTCTTTTCTTATTGTTTTAGTCACTAAGCTGAATCCAAGGCTTTGTGACCTTATGCACTATAGCCTGCCAGGCTCCTCTGTCCATGGGATTTCCCAAACAAGAATATCGGACTGGGTTGCCATTTCCTTCTCCAGGCGATCTTTCCAGCCCAGGGATTGAACCCACATCTCCTGCATTGGCAGGCAGATTCTTTACCACTGAGCCACCAGGGAAGTCCATGAACCTCTTTGGTGGTCATTAATAGCATCAGTGAAATGGTTAGAGCATGGACCACAAGGGATTCAATAAAAAGAAATGACAGAGACATGTTTTTAGAGTTCACTTTGGCAATTTAAGAAGCAAAATCAGACAGGAGACTTAAAGAATATGAGCTTCCTTACACAGTAGGAGCAAAGAAGAAAGAAGTAGGTTAGGCAAAGTATCAGGAAGTTAACAGGAGTAGATGATTTTATTTACAATTAATCAAACAAAAATCTGCTAAAATAAATTTGAAAAAAGACTAGATTTTGCTCATCAGCTAGCCCAGTCAGAATATGGATTTCTATCCAGTTACTTGATACTTGCTATTGCAATCTAATTATTAAAAGGAGTTTGCAATATGTGAAATCTCTAAAGATTTCTTTCCCCCCAATTCTGCCAGTTTCCTACCATTTCTACCAAAAGTGCTCCCCTCCTTTCTTTCACTATCTTGAATTCACCAACATTCTTCCTAGCAACATCAGACTCTCTAGTTTTCCTATACTCCAGGGTCCAGTTCAAAGTGCTTCCTTATTACATTGCCAGTGAAAAGCTCCAGCTTGGAATAAATTTATCTTTACCTCAGTCACGGCCATAGTCAGAAGTAACATTGGCTCCAGTGACAAAGATGATCCCATGCTTTACTCTTGGCTGGTGAGCATTTACTACAGTGCTCTTGAAAATTAGAAACAGTTGTGCTATGAAGCAGTAGAAATTATGTAGTACATATACAAAGACGTTAGCCACAAATCCGTACACAAATTATCTCAATTTGAAGAAAGTTTAGGTAACAGCCTTGTCCTTAGGCATTTTGGTACACACAGATGAAGAACCTTAGATTTTTCCAAGACAGGTCTTAGCAAGAGGTTCAAAGCAAAGTTAGTATAATTATTTCTGAAAACAAAATAATCTGATAGGAATCTGCCTTGCTGCCAGTTTCAATGATATTACCGACCTTCAATCTCATTGCTTTATTTTTTACACTTTTACTTTTTTCCTACAGTAAATCTCTGCCTCTTGCTGCTTATTAAGCTAGCTGTTATCTGGAACCTAATGAAAGGATTTTTTTCCCTTCCTCTGAGTCCAAACCTTCCTAAATAGCCTCTTCATTATTCTATTCACTTTGAATGTTTTTTTTTTTTTCTTTTTTTAAAAGACAAAGCTGAAATAGCTAATGCGAGAGGTTCGTGGAAATCACCATCCAGGACATCATCCTAATTGGTTTATAACCTGCTGTGCTGAATAGTTCTTCCACTCATCAGGGTATTTTTTTAACCCTAAAAATGAAAATTTCTATGTTGTGAAAACTTACAATGAGAAAAGGATATAGGATTTTTAAAAAATAGCTTCAGAAATGACACTAGAATCCTCACAGGCTTTTGTGTAACTGTCTAAATGGAGAAAATTATCTATAAGGTACCATGTGCTTGCAAGGTTTTAGTTTACATTTTAATAACCACAATGGAACCATGAATTGAGGATGCTAAGCTCACATCTTCCCTCAGTTTTATGTGAGAGAAAAAGTAAAGAAATAAGCAATAATGAAAAGAAAAGACCTACAAAGAAGTAGGTGGTAGAAAAGATAATACAGTCAAAAGAAATAAACCATATTTCATGAAAGTTGTTCTGAATTGTGTTCAAAGTTATTTGTTCCTGACAGTGGGGGGAAAAAGGAAAATTCTTAAAGACTGTTAAATGTGTACATATGTTCCATCATTACTATTATTCCTAAAAAATAGATGATACTGTTTAGTTGCTAAGTTGTTTTTCACTCTTTGGTGACCCCATGGACTGACTGTAGTCTTCCAGGCCCCTCTGTCCATGGGATTCTCCAGGCAAGAATACTGGAGTGGGTTGCCATTTCCTCCTCCAGGGGATCTTCCCGACACAGGGATCAAGCCTGCATTCTTGCATTGAAAGCAGATTCTTTACCACTGATCCACCAGTGAAAGTCGCTCAGTCATGTCTGACTCTTTGTGACCCCGTGGACTATACAGTCCGTGGAATTCTCTAAGCCAAAATACTGGAGTGGGTAGCCTTTCCCTTCTCCAGGGGATCTTCCCAATCCAGGGATCAAACCCAGGTCTCCTACATTGCAGGCAGATTCTTTACCAGCTGAACCACCAGGAAAGCCCCTAAAAACAGACACATGCTTATATTTCAGGATTCTGTAAAAACTGAATAATATTAAGTAGGTGCAGTTATACATTGCTTCTGAAATATCTGACCACTATTAAAAAACATTCTTACTTTGTTCCTACTGATACCTTACAGTGAATGGTGTTGGATTTGTGATCTCCAAAGAAGAAGATTTAGCTTTGGGACCAGGGTCCAACTTGATCAGTCCAGAGCTTTTGTGTGGCAGAGTTTTATTAAAATATAAAAAGGAACAGAGAAAGCTTCTGACATAGACACTGACATAGACATCAGAAGGGGGATAGGGAGTGCCCCCCTCAACTAGTCTAAGCAAGGGAGCTATGCAGTTTTTCAACTGGTTATTACAGTAAATCAAAAGAATGTCTCAAGGTTGTAAAGGTCTTACCAGACCCACTCCCACAATTTACATTTTAAGACAACGGGATTAGAACTAACAATAGACAGATCTTACCAGACTCACTCCCACAACATATATTTTAAGATGACAGGATTAGTCAAAAGGGTCTTAAGAAGGAGAAACATATCCTCCCACAGGATACCTTGCTGTTTTATAGTCATTGGTACAGAGTTTAAGGAAAAACATATCCTTGAGCAAAATGAGTTGTTTTGTTGTGTAATCATCATTTCAGTTCAGTTCAGTCACTCAGTCTGACTCTTTGTGACTCCATGGACTGCAGCATGCCAGGCTTTTCTGTCCATCACCAATTCCCAGAGCTTACTGAAACTCATGCCCATCGAGTCGGTGACGCCATCCAACCATCTCATTCTCTGTCATCCCCTTCTCCTCCCGCCTGCAATCTTTTTCAGGGTCTTTTCCAATGAGTCAGTTCTTCCCATCAGGTGGCCAAAGTATTGGAGTTTCAGCTTCAGCATCAGTCCTTCCAATGAATATTCAGAACTGATTTCCTTTAGGATGGCCTGGTTGGATCTCCTTGCAGTCCAAGGGACTCTCAAGAGTCTTCTCCAACACCACAGTTCAAAAGCATCAGTTCTTTGGCACTCAGCTTTCTTTATAGTCCAACTCTCACATCCATACCTGACTACTGGAAAAACCATAGCTTTGACCAGACAGACCTTTGTTGGCCAAGTAATGTCTCTGCTTTTGAATATGCTGTCTTGGTTGGTCATAGCTTTTCTTCCAAGGAACAAGCATCTTTTAATTTTATGGCTGCAGTCGCCATCTGCAGTGATTTTCTTTTGTAAATAAATTCATTTGCATTATTTTTTAGATAGTGTAATCATTAGTTCTGGGCTTAAAGAAAAAAAAATTATGTGACTATGACAAAGGAATGTAGAAAAAAAGTATGTCCTTTTCTCCTTCTCAAGAGCCTCAGACCCCTTTCTTCTCTTCTTCCTCCTCCTCCTTTGGGTTTCTTATCAACCTACCTAAGAATTGACTCTCTCACTACCCCTAAAAATTTACTGAATCAGAATTTTTTGTCTCTTGGGCTAGTGCATGCCTTCTCAACAGGGCAATAGTGCTCTAAAGGGGTAAAAATTTATTCCTGAGGGACAAAAATTCTGAGTTGTATCTTAGGGTCACAATGGTTTGTGACTCTCCAAAGGGACACAATATAAACAAATATAGAGCCTCATGCAAAGAGCTGACTCATTGGAAAAGACTCTGATGCTGGGAGGGATTGGGGGCAGGAGGAGAAGGGGATGACCGAGGATGAGATGGCTGGATGGCATCACTGACTCGATGGACTTGAGTCTGAGTGAACTCCAGGAGTTGGTGATGGACAGGGAGGCCTGGTGTGCTGCGATTCATGGGGTCGCAAAGAGTCGGACACGACTGAGCGAC
Organism: Ovis canadensis; assembly: GCF_042477335.2. NCBI lineage: Eukaryota > Metazoa > Chordata > Mammalia > Artiodactyla > Bovidae > Ovis > Ovis canadensis. The sequence goes on from NC_091727.1 coordinate 32,255,877, forward strand.
TGAACTGAACTGATGTTATCAAAATTTCAAGGGGGGGTTGATTAGCCAAAAAAGTAGAAAAAGCTTCTTAAGAGAGTAACAATGAATAAAAAGTTGAGAAACACCATCCCACTGTAACATACTTGAAAACATTCTCTGTGTATAAAAGTAACATACTGTATTACATGGAATTAGGAAAACACACATAGATATAAAAGAAAATAATTAAGTTGACATAAACATGAGAAGAGGATGACAGAAGATGAAAGTGTTGGGTTGTATTATCAACTCAAAGCACGAGTTTGACTAAACTCTGGGAGATAGTGAAGGACAGGGAAGCCTGGTGTTCTGTAGTCCATAGAGTCACAAAGAGTTGGACACAACCGAGTGACTGAACGACAATGACAAAATTCTATCAGCGAGAGCTGTTAAACAGTTTAAGGTTATTTCCTCCTAGTTACAATGTGTCTCGCTGGCTCTCTCTCCTTTTTTCAACAAAATTAGGATCATATGGCATAAATAATTTCATATTCTACTTTTAATTTTTTTTAATTGAAGTATGGTTGGTTTATAATATGATTAGTTTCAGGTGTACAACCAAGCCATTCAATTATATATGTATACATTTTTCAGATTCTTTTCCATTATAGGTTATTACAGGATATTGAATATGGTTCCCTGTGCTATCCAGTAGGTCCTTGTTGCTTACTTGTTTTATATATAGTAGTGTGTACCTGTTAATCCCATACTCCTCATTTATCCCTCCTCCCACCTTCCGTTTGGTAACCATAAATTTGTTTTCTATGTACTGTGAGCCTGTTTCTGTTTTGTAAATAAATTCATTTGTATTATTTTTTAGATTCCACATATAAGTAATATCATTGGTTTTCTCTGACTTCCTTAGTACACATATCCTACATTTTAAACTTAGTATTAATGTTGTAATTATTTTTTCCCTATGCCATTAAATAGTATTCGAAACTATTATACTTGTAATAAACATTGTTATATCCAGTGGTAGGCATAAACCAGCCTTTAACAACAAATATCCTTCAAAATTTGAATTACTATCTGGATAACAGATTATATTGTAAAAATATGCATTTTAGATTACTAATCATCTTCCCATGAAAAATAACCAAATTACAAGCTTAAATAAAAGCTATATACTAAAGTGGTTAGTAACCAACTTCACTGTTCAGTTTCCATCTCTGCTCAAACAATGTTATTTTACCTTTTCTCTTTCTCTACCTCTGTTTCTCTGTATTTCTGTCTCTGTCTCTCTTTTGAGGAAGTTTTTCAAGTCAATCCTTTTGGAATGTTTGTGTGTGAGTCATATTCCCAACTTTGCAGCTCTAAAGAGAATCAATTCAAGGAATGAATGCAGAGTACAAAGGGTTTGGGACTAAGCCATGAGAACTGGATCTTTAACGAAAGTGTATCCTTTATTTTTACTTAATTCTCATCTGATTCTTCATCTTTATAGGGCAACAATACATGCTCTTATGTGTGATTATCATTTGTAAATTAATATAGTAATAATAAAGATTGAAGAAGAACATAAAACTTTTCCATTATTTACCTGGGTTAGGAATTGGTTTTAAGCCTGTGCTAAGTTGTAGAGCTTTGTGAGTTACTGAGTGTACTGTGTATGAGGCCGACAGAGGAGTGGGAGAGGAAGGGAAACATCTGTTTCCAGGGTCCTTATTTCATTCAAGCTTAGCATGCTGTTTTCAACTTGACAGTGAATTCTTTGTATTTGTAATTTACATTTTTAGGATGTATTTTTTACAGTTTTAAACAATATATTTCTACTTATACATATTTCTATTTTATGTACATGTCTATTTCTATGTATGTACTTATATATTTCTGCCTCTACAGCTCTTTAAGTTTCTCCGCATACACATAAATTCCTAGAAGCTCTGAGTGCTAAGATTCCACAGATCTGGTCAAAAAAAAGATTACCTTCTAAAAGTAAATTTAGAAAAAAAAAGACATGGTGGATAATATTAGTTACCTGCTAAAGTAAACTGGTGGAGCCTTGGATGACTTCATAAAAATGTACATTCCTAGTCACACCTTATATCCCTGTTATGACAGAATTCCTTGTGGTGGTAGTTCTCAAATTGCCACTGCTGCTGCTGCTAAGTCGCATCAGTCGTGTCTGACTCTGTGCTACCCCATAGACGGCAGCCCACCAGGCTCCTCCATTCCTGGGATTCTCCAGGCAAGGATACTGGAGTGGGTTGCTGTTTCCCTCTCCAATGTATGAAAGTGAAAAGTGAAAGTAAAGTCTCTCAGTCGTGCCCGACTCTTAGCAACCCCATGGACTGCAGCCTACCAGGCTCCTCTGTCCATGGGATTTTCCAGGCAAGAGTACTGGAGTGAGTTGCCATTGCCTTCTCCCCAAATTGCCACTAGGGCTGGAAATTCACGTGGAAAGAGTTGTTTTGTAAGGGTTTGGTGATGATGTACCCAAGTTCAATCAAGCAAGTAAAGGGTAATAAGTAATGAGTAATAATGTAACTTGGAGAAGGCAATGACACCCCACTCCAGTACTCTTGCCTGGAAAATCCCATGGACAAAGGGGCCTGGTAGGCTGCAGTCAATGGGGTCATGAAGAGTCAGACACAACTGAGCGACTTCACTTTCACTTTTCACTTTCATGCATTGGAGAAGGAAATGGCAACCCACTCCAGTGTTTTTGCCTAATACAAACTTCCAACTATTGATTTATATCTACTTAACAACCCTAAGGGCTTCCCTGGTAGCTCAGCAGTAAAGAATCCGCCTGCCAATGCAGGAGACACAGGTTTGATCCCTGGGTTGGGAAGATCCCCTGGAGAAGGAAATGGCAACCCACTCCAATATTCTTGCCTAGAGAATTCCATGGACAGAGGAGCCTGGTGGGCTATAGTCCACGGGGTCACAAAGAGTCAGATGTGAGTGAGTGACTAAACAGCAACAATATCCCTGAGTTTTGTTCTGGTCTGTAAGAGACTATAAGAAAAGGAGGAAGGTAAGGGTGCATATGTGTGGAAGATGACATGCTGCATGGAATGCAAAAGGAAAGCCAGAGAGCAAACATTTGCTATTAGGCCTTTGGTACCATCTGATTCATTATCTGTTTCTCTCTTTCCATATTAGAAGTCATCCAGACTAGTAAAGGTGGGAAGTACATTTAGCTTCTCTCACTTAATGAACTATCCTTTAATGATATGATACTACTCTTACTCTCATTCTTTGGTGACCACCAAACCTTGCCATCCATAATTTGATCTTCTTCATAGTCCTCACTGGGGAAGGCACTACGAGCAAAGTATCATCATTAATTTTTTCTGACAGCTTTATGCTGTGTTATAAAATAATACTTTGAATTTACTCTGTCTTTCAAATGATTACTAAGCCAGTCTCACATGAGTTTGTGTAGCATAAGTCAGTCTCCCAGAGCCTCATCATCTCAAGGTGAATTATTAAAATCGAGTTGTTGGCTATGCAAAGCTGAGGACAAGATACTACACCTATGGTAACACACCACATGATATGAAGACTATCAATGAACTTCTTAAAAAGTACTTCCTGAAATGATTTAACATTCAACAGTCTAAAAATCATCAAAGAACAGATAGTGAAAGCTAATCCATAAATCTGAATATATATATATATATATATATATATATATATATATATAAAATCTCAAGATCAATTCCAAATCATTGGATACATATCACTTTTTATTGCTATACCTATATTCTAAACTTTTGATCGTAACAGACCTTAAGAATCCAGAAATCTTTGATCAATGGTTTAAGTTGTACTTAATATAAAATCCTGGATAACTGGCTATAGACCAATAAACATTTTTTAAAACCATGCCCTTTTTATGTCTTTATGAGGTTCCTAGAACTTATTTCTGTTATTCTCAAAATATTTCCTTATGATAATTTAGTAATATTCAGATCCACTTAAAACAATTACTAGTTAAGTACAAATTAGCTCCCAAAATCAATCTGCAAATATGTTGTAGGAATATATATCTGCTGAAAGATGGTTTCCTTTTATGCTCCCCCTCCCATCTAAAAGTTATTAAGGAAAAGTCTGTTGGCATGGAAACATTTAATTTGGCACTATCTGTATTCAAAATTCAATTGCTGTAAGCCTTCAGCCAATCTCCGTTTTTTAATTGGCAGAGCTTCCCAGAATGCTTTACAAGTTGTGTGTGTGTGTGTGTGTGTGTGTGTGTGTGTGTGTGTTTAGGAAGCCAATCCATGAAGCATATCACAATATAAAGCATCAAGAAGGTTCACAACGCAAGCCGCCCTCCATTATCTAAGATCACACTTGTGAGGGCTCAAAACATTAGGCCTTCTGATAATTGCTTGGCATGGGATTAATGCCTGAAATTTATTGCCAAGTTGTTTTTTTCTGCCTAATAGATTTCTCATTCAAAGAAAGTACTCATTTTACAAGTGACTTTAAGTATTAGGAAGACCCTGAAAAGGAGCCCCAGTGGGAAACTTGTATAGCATACACAGAAGAATAGAAAACAAATACAGAAAAGAAAGTTAATATTTTGGAAACAGCCAGAACCAAGTTTGGATATTAATTGGGACACTTGTTAGCTATCTCACTTAACCTTCCTAGGTCCCATTTTCCTCATCTGTGAAAGATCTATTATGAGGAATATAAAGTACACATTTCAGGGAAAATAGCGTATTTTACATACACTGTAATGACATTAAAAAACCTGTTGATCCCCATGGTCTTGAAGAATATTCCTCTGTAATATCAAGAAATAGAATATCTATTTCTATCCAGTATAGTAGAAATGCTGTTAAAATGTATAGAAGAGTTAACAAAGACTTAAATTGTCTGACAAATCATTTTTAAGTGACAAGAGAATAAGGATGGATCTTGGAGAAGTATAAAGATGCTCAAGTAAAAAAAAAATGAAAAAAAAAATGTACATGCAGTTGTGGGTCTGATTTTGTCATTTTCATGGAATAGAGAAGTAACTCACCAATTAAGCACTGGCATGATTTTTTGGTAGTCTCTTCCAGTCCACCATGTTATCATTACCATAGCTAAATAGAATCAGAACATCACCTTCTATATATTCCCAGGTGGGTCAGTGGTACAGAATCTGCCTGTCAAGGCAGGAGATATGGGTTCCATTCCTGGGTCTGAAAGATCTCCTGGAGTAGGAAATGGCAACCCACTCCAACATTCTTAACTGGGAAATCCCATGGACAGAGGAGCCTGGTGGGCTACAGTCTGTGGTGTTGCAGACTCAGATGTGACTGAGCAGGCACACATGTTGTTATACAACGCAGCAGGCTTGCCAGCCACCACCACTGCCCTACTGATCAGCCAGTCTCCCTCTTTGGTAATCCTTAAGGGGCAGCATTCCAGCTATATTACTTACTGCTCCTAGATTACCACACTTTCAAAAATCCATGTCTTGGACAAATCATTTATTTTAGTATTCTATAGATTTTAAAATTTATTCAGTTAAATAATCTATTTCAATGCTACCTGATCATAGTATTTTGGTTTCATGAAAAGATCAACTGTACCTTCATGCGTATCCTGATGAAAATGCTTTCATATTGTTTTTCTTTCCCTTTAAAAGAATATCTGTAAAAGGTATAAGTTGTGTGTTGACTAATCAGGACCTATGGCATATAAGCATATAAAGACAGGAAACTCCCTGGCAGTCAAGTGGTTAGGACTCAGTGCTATTGAAACTGTTTACCTCAGATTGGGACTTGAACCCCCATGGCCGGGACTCAAACCCAGTCAAAACCCACAGTACTTGGTTTCAGGACCTAATGAAGCTCAGGTTCTCAATGTCTCATCACAGAGCTAATTCAGTGAGAGACAAAGTGACAGGTAGGAAGTGGATTTATTCAGATTCAGAGAGGATCACACTCCACAGAGGGTGGGCCATCACAGAAGGTGAGTGCAGCTGTGAAATGTGGTGTGGTTAGTTTTCATAGGCTGGGTAATTTCATATGCTAATGAGTGACATTGTACAGGAGACAGGGATCAAGGCCATCCCCATGGAAAAGAAATGCAAAAAAGCAAAATGGCTGTCTGAGGAGGCCTTACAAATAGCTGTGAAAAGAACAGAAGCGAAAAGGAAAGGAGAAAAGGAAAGATATAGGCATCAGAATGCAGAGTTCCAAAGAAGAGCAAGGGGAGATAGAGGAAAGGAATAGAGGAAAACAACAGAATGGGAAAGACTAGAGATCTCTTCAAGAAAATTAGAGATACCAAGGGAAGATTTCATGCAAAGATGGGCTCGATAAAGGACAGAAATGGTATGGACCTAACAGAAGCAGAAAATATTAAGAAGAGGTGGCAAGAATACAAAGAAGAACTATACAAAAAGATCTTCACAACCCAGATGATCACGATGGTGTGATCACTCAACCTAGAGCCAGACATCCTGGAATGTGAAGTCAAGTGGGCCTTAGAAAGCATCACTACAAACAAGGCTAGTGGAGGTGATGGAATTCCAGTGGAGCTATTTCAAATCCTGAAAGATGGTGCTGTGAAAGTGCTGCACTCAATATGCCAGTAAATTTGGAAAACTCAGCAGTGGCCACAGGATTGGAAAAGGTCAGTTTTCATTCCAATCCCAAAGAAACACAATGCCAAAGAATGCTCAAACTACCACACAATTGCACTCATCTCACACACTAGTAAAGTCATGCTCAAAATTCTCCAAGCCAGGCTTCAGCAATACATGAACCATGAACTTCCAGATGTTCAAGCTGGTTTTCGAAAAGGCAGAGGAACCAGAGATCAAATTGCCAACATCTGCTGGATCATGGAAAAAGCAAGAGAGTTCCAGAAAAACATCTATTTCTGTCCTTTATTAAGCCCATCTATTGACTATGCCAAAGCCTTTGACTGTGTGGATCACAATAAGCTGTGGGAAATTCTGAAAGAGATGGGAATACCAGGCCATCTGACCTGCCTCCTGAGAAATCTGTATGCAGGTCAGGAAGCAACAGTTAGGACTGGACATGGAACAACAGACTGGTTCCAAATAGGAAAAGGAGTACGTCAAGGCTGTATATTGTCACCTTGCTTATTTAACTTCTACGCAGAGTACATCATGAGAAACGCTGGACTGGAAGAAGCACAAGCTGGAATCAAGCTTGCCAGGAGAAATCTCAATAACCTCAGATATGCAGATGACACCACCCTTATGGCAGAAAGTGAAGAGGAGCTAAAAAGCCTCTTGATGAAAGTGAAAGAGGAGAATGAGAAAGCTGGCTTAAAGCTCAGCATTCAGAAAACGAAGATCATGGCATCTGGTCCCATCACTTCATGGGAAATAGATGGGGAAACAGTGAAAACAGTGTCAGAGTTTATCTTTTTGGGCTCCAAAATTACTGCAGATGGTGACTGCAGCCATGAAATTAAAAGACGCTTACTCCTTGGAAGAAAAGTTATGACCAACCTAGATAGCATATTGTAAAGCAGAGACATTACTTTGCCGACTAAGGTCCGTCTAGTCAAGGCTATGGTTTTTCCTGTGGTCGTGTATGGATGTGAAAGTTGGACTGTGAAGAAAGCTGAGCACTGAAGAATTGATGCTTTTGAGCTGCGGTGTTGGAGAAGACTCTTGAGAGTCCCTTGGACTGCAAGGAGATCCAACCAGTCCATTCTAATGGAGATCAGCCCTGGGTGTTCTTTGGAAGGAATGATGCTAAAGTTGAAACTCCAGTACTTTGGCCACCTCATGAGAAGTTGACTCATTGGAAAAGACTCTGATGCTGGGAGGGATTGGTGGCAGGAGGAAAAGGGGACAACAGAGGATGAGATGGCTGGATGGCATCACTGACTTGATGGACATGAGTTTGAGTGAACTCCAGGAGATGGAGATGGACAGGGAGGCCTGGCATGCTGCGATTCATGGGGTTTCAAAGAGCTGGACACGACTGAGTGACTGAACTGAACTGAATGAGTGAGAGGATTATTCCAAGTATTTTTGGGAAAGGCTGGAGATTTCCAGGATTTGGGCCACTGCCCTCTCTTTGGTCTTTTGACAGTGCCTTGGGACTGTCATGGCACCTCTGGATGTGTCATTTAGCTTGCTGATTGGGGATCAAGGTCTCAATAAAGTCAACTTGTCTGCCATCTTGGACCCATTTTATTCTTATCAGTTTATGCTGTGTCTTTGGGCTATGTCATTCTTTAAAAAGTTGTGACCTGTCCCTTTCCCTCCTGTTACACTTTCACCTCCCTGGCCTGAGTTAATCTCCTGTCAGGGAACAAAGGTCAATCATACCCACCTCAGAAACTGGGAATCCAATGAGCCACTTCTCCAGGTTTCCCTCCAGGTATTCCTAAAGAAACTCATCTCTTAAAGTGGGAAGGTCAATGCCTCCCCTCATGAAAGTGGGTGATTTGAAAAACTGGGGAGTGCTACAGCAGCATTTTCTCTAAGAAAACTGTACAGTTTTCTAAGTCACTATGTTCTGGATCATTTTCTAGCCATCCCCTTTCTAAACATGGCACCTCTGTAGTCTGCTACCTGCAGTACTTCAGCCTCTCAGTCACAGACATTTTCAATTTAGCATCTTGCTATAAAGTGTGCGTGCTGATAGACTGTGAGACCAAAGTTCTCCAACAGTGAAAACAGAAAGTAGGAGAAACAGGGTCCAAGATGGTCTCTAAAGTCTTTTCTAGTTCTGAAGGTCTCTAATTCCATGCTTTTAACCTATCTTCCACTTGAAATGTATATTTCTCTCAGCTTTAAGGCCCCACCCCAGATTCACCTCTTCCATGATACATTCCACTGCGACTTCAGTACACAGGCAACGTATCACCAGAACCTACTGTTGTGCACTGACTTGATAAGACTTCAGATCCACTTACTTATTATTTAACTGAAGTAGTTTTAATCCACTTTTGTCCAAAGACAAGCAAAAACTTATCTTTAGGAGTAAAGTTGGTTTGATATAAGAATGAAGTAATAAGCTGCATCAGGATGTCATGACCTCAGCTATTGAGGGTCCTTGCAGTGGACTTATTGATAAGAACATGTGGAGAAGCCACTATAGTGAGGGGGCATTTAGACCATAAATACTGAGAATTTGTGAGAAACATCTGAGAGATTTGGTCTCAGGGCAAATCTACCCCTTAGTTTTTCACTGGCAGCTGGATGTCAGCTCTCAGTTGGCAAAGCCCTCTCCTGAGAAACAACCAAAACCTCATAGAAAGGGTACACCTTCACTAGATTTGGACTTTACTCCTTTATCTCCTCTTGCCTGGAACAACAGTGTAACTGATCTCTCATTTGTTTGGAGTATGTTATTTCTTTATAGGCTTATTAAGAGATATTACCCTCCAGGCTAGAGGCTTGTAAAATTTCCACAGTAAACCTATGTCAAATTGACTACTGGCAAAGTCAATCTCAGTTCCTGAGCGTTATTTGCTGCCCCACTGACCATCACCCCACCATCCCACCAACAAAACAATTTACTCTGTGCCAAGCACTGGTTTTAGGAAATCTATGATAAATTAATAAAAAACCAAAACAGTCTGTACTCTTGTGCAGCCAAGTCTCTTTCTCCTTTGCATTTCTATTTTATATTACTTGTGACTTGCTTTTATGCTTTGTTTTCTTATCAATGTTATTGTCTGTACACATCTGTATCCCCCTATATTACCAACCCTTTTATAAAAGGATTTATATTTTATTCACTTTTATATATATCTCTGGCCCCCAATGGCCAAGAACTAATTATTAAATGAAGTAATAAATAAACTCATGGATGTACAGAAGTATAAATAGTTTGAAACAGAAAAAACACAGGTCCAAAATGGCATCACTTGCACTAAAGCCCATGATGCCAAACCTAGATTTAATACCTAACTGCAGTTTCAACCTTTACCAGAAATACAATCTTAATCAACCAATCTATAAATTTTGAGTCATTACCAGTGAGATAATCTGCTGGAAGAAAAGGTAATCTGCATGATAAAACTTGTGCCTTCCCTACACCCCCTCAAAAAAAAAGATGATGTCCTGGCTTAAAACTAATCCTTTCCTTTGCTAATTGCTCCCTTGCCCATCTCTTTCTGTAAATAATGTCCATTTTGCACAACCGCTTGGAGTGCCATTCTTGTTGCTAGATAGGATGCTGCCTGATTCATCCATCATCTAAAAAGCCAATTTTATCTTCAAGTGCAATAGGTCAAATTTTTTTTTAATAGATTAGTGGTAGCAATGAGATCTGAAGTGAACCTCACAGGTATTCAGAGACAATGAGAAACACAGGTATGGTACCCTACAAACCCTTGTGAGTTCACTCTTTCCATTTCTGAGGGCCATTAGTGAGTTCCTCTTGGTTGAGCTCTGATCTTCCTGCATTTGAGCTCTGAATCTAATTGACTTTTTCCTTCACTGGGCAGGTCAGCCTGAACTGGCAGATGATTCTTTTAAAGGCTCAACTGAGCTGGCAAAGGACTCTGCCTGGAACCAAGCCCCTAGTCTTTCAGACTGAAATTCCCCAGGAGAAAATGCCAGCCCTTACCTCTGCCCCTGGATTCAATGCTAGGGACTGCTGATGGCTTAATCTGCCATTCCCTGTTCATTTGGAATAGTTCCCCAGATTCTACACTGGGCATGGATGGTGGCAGCTGCAATTCTCCATTTGTATGCAATCAGTCCCCAGTCCCCATTCTTTGTGGTCTGGTGATTCAATCCTTTCCCCCAGTCCAAAGTTCCACAGAAACTGTTGGTGGTTACTGCTGGAGCTGGACTAGGTCTGATTTGAAAACTGGACCAGGTCTGGTGGGAGGCCTCAGGTGGATATTAAATAAAAGCCAGTTGCTAATGGGAATCTCAGAAGGTTTTTCTCAAAGCCATGCTAATCAGCTTCTAGTACTTCCGAGTTTTCATAAGTAACCTAAATCTATTTGTTGGGAGAAAATGACTTAAATATAATTGGAATAAGAGTTTATTTGTTGTTGTTTAGGCACTAAGTTGTGTACAACTCTTTGCGACCCCATGGACTGTAGCCTGCCAGGCTCCTCTGTCCATGGGAATTCCCAGGCAAGAATATTGAAGTGGGTCGCCATTTCCTTCTCCAAGGAATCTTCTCCACACAGGGATTGAACCTGTGTCTCCTGCTTGGCAGGAGATTCTTTACCACTGAGCCACCTGTGAAGTCCCATAAGGGTTTATAGGTAAACTTCTAAGCAACAATTATATTTTATGGTATAAATATATAAAAACAGTTTCCTAGGTCTTTTTGGTGACTTGAAATCTTAGATTTTGCTAAGTTAAATGATGGGAAATCAATGGATATTTAGAGTACTTCTGAATAGGAGAAAATATACTGAAACAACGAATATAGGTTCATCTACTTTGGCTTCTAATTACAGAGAAACAAAAGATAAATTTGGTTCTAAACATGTCTTGTTCCATGCTAAGAAACTGTGATAAGAAAGCACACTTCTAGAAATGATAAAGAGTACTTACAATTCTGTCAATCTAAAGAATACTAGTGTAAGAAATACTCCACACTTGTTTATTTTCTAAGTGTTTATTAGAAATTAATGTTTCTAAGAGTTAAGAATTCTAATGTAATTAAAGCCAATTAAAAAAGGAAACATCTTTATATACAAGAAAAGTAGGATGTATTTTTTGCTAAGAAAACATATGAGGAATAAGGACACATTTTTGTTAAGGGAAATGACAGTAATTGAGTATAAACTAGAACTTCTGGTTTTGAAGGACAAACTAAAAATACAAAAGGCTGAAGAGAGAAAGGCGAACTTTCCTTGTGTAATCAGGCTAGCAAATATTAAATTGTTATTCTAAGGGTTTAACATTAAGCTTTAATGCCAATACTGTACTTATCATTAAACTGAACTTCATTTTTTTTCATCTTCTAAATAGAGAGCTAAGCATTGTTTCATATTAATCTGTGATCCTATTTAGTCAGGTGTCCAAATCTTTTGACAACTTTGACCAATTTCTCAAAATGAAATTCTAAAAATGATGTGTTTTTGATCTGGAGGAAACTTGAGATTTTTCCAGAAGACCCTTGGGACATTCCAAAAGATTAATTAAACTAATCAGACTTATTTGATAAGTTAAATTCCATTGGAAGCACTGTCAAACAAAAAGTAACATTAAGCCTTTCTTATACTGTGACTGTACAGGTATGTGTTATAAGTCTCCCAGAAGTTGGGTGAAATTCCTGGAAGTCTGGTAAGTTCTGACAAATACACACACACACAGAAAAACACTGTCTGCCACCAAAGTTGAGGCTCATACTAATGACTGAACCTGAGTATCAGGGAAATGCCTTACTTGACCTTCATGCAAAAGTAGTGGGAACAGAATTACAAAGACTGTGGTACAATTGGGTGAAGTCCATTCTGCTTCTGCAAAAAAAAATGACCCTTCATTACCAGATTTTTGTAACATGGCAACAGTCTTCTCCAGAATCAGAGAAATTAAGATGGGAAAATAATGGCTGTAAATTAAACAGTCAGGGCTATGGGAAACCCAAGATGGCCATTTTGCTTGTCCTAGCATCCTGGCAATCCTAAATTTGGTGTTTGATTTCCTGCACCCTCCACAGTACGTTTAAGAAAAACTTTTTTTGTTGTTCTCAGACCTCCTACCTCTTGACCCTTTGAATACCTGCAGTTGGACTTCATTCAACTGCCACTTAGTAAGGAGTTATCAATACATTCTCGTTATTGTATGTACATCTTCTGGATGGGCTGAAGCTTTCCTCCATTGCAAGGCTAATGCCTTCAATCACATTGGCAAATAAATTATTAGAAAAAGTGTTTCCCACTTGAGGTACATCTTTCATAATTTCCATTGATCAAGACACCCACTTCACTGGGCAAATCATATAAGCCTTAATGGAACCCCTGTAAACTTCTTGGAGTGATCACTGGCTGTATCACCCTAAATCATCAGGCAAGGTCAAGAGAACTGATGGAAAAAACTGGACCCAAGAAGAACATGTATTAATAACATGGAGCTTCATGAACTGAAAAGGATGCTCAAATGTTTTGTTTCTCCAGATTTAAAGATAGCTTTTCACTTTAGTTATCTATGATTTACTGTAATTTGGTAAAGTGTACTTGCATGAACAAAGGTGAGGTATCTAGTTTTTCTTCCCACCTGATTCCCCCAGAATTCAGAAACTCTGTGAGTATACTCATTTTCATGATAATATATTTATTTGCATAAGTTGAATAAGAATTTGTTCTTTTTGTGACAAGACACAAGTAGAAATATGGGCTATATTACCCAGGCTTTGACTGGAATGTCATATGTGAGAGAGACACACATAGACTCAGATATGACCAAATGATCTTGAGGAGCTGCCTAGAAAAATCGACCTGGTACCTTGCTTATAAGACTTCAGCAAAGCACTCCTTTAAAAGGAATGTATATGGTCAATCATTATTCTTGCTCTACTCATATAAATAAGCAGGCCAAGTTAAATACAAACCAATTAGCTTTACTGTGATTATCTTTGGTAAAATAATGAGATAACTGTAGTGAGAAAAGTTGTTTGCACCTTTGTAGATAGTAGATTCTAGTCCTCCTAATTGTATTTGAGCTTTTGTTGTACATCAGTAAACTGGACTGGATCCTGAATTCTTTTTGTTTCCTCAAATATCTGGCTATGACTCACCAAACTAACATTTCCATTTTCTCCCACCCTTCTGATTTGAAACAACTAAGAATAAAGGCAACATTATATGGGCTTCCCCAGTGGCTCAGCAGGTAAAAAATCTGCCTGCAATGCAGGAGCCACAGGAGATGTGGGTTCAATCCCTGGGTCAGGAAGATCCCCTGGAGAATGAAATGGCAACCCACTCCAGTATTCTTGCCCAAGAAATCCCATGGACAGAGATGCCTGGCAGGCTATGGTCCATGGGATCTCAGAGAGTCAGTGAGCACACACATACACACAGAGCCCTGCTGGAAAGGACTCTATCAACTACTTCCTGACCACTGACACTGCTGCAAAACTAGAAGGTACTGAGCCTCAGGTACACATCTCACAGTTAAGGAGGACTCCATCTGACATCTGGTGTGTACAGTGATGAAGACCCTTGAAGAAAATCAATGGAGAAGAGAAGTAGCCTGTACCCTTGTCTGCTGCTTCTGCCTAAGACTTCTCAAGTTAACTGAACATGAAACTCTTTCTTTTTTCTTTCCTTCACTCTAGAATTGGCCTGGAAATATAACACCCTCATCTGTATCTCCCGGGCCATTACTAATGGGGAAAAATTCTGGAGTTTAGAATGATTCTTTCTTTCAGACTAAGAAATCCTCTTCTCACATGCTCTAAAAACCTGAATTAACCCTGCCTTTAACAGGTAAATATAACATATATACCCTTGAATATATCCATTAACAATACTTCCTTAACAGGAATGGATTGTGCCCTTCGGGTCTTTGTCTGTGATGTTTATCGTTTTCTTTGGGCCTGTGAATGCTTCCCTGATAGCTCAGTTGGTAAAGAATCTGCCTGCAATGCAGGAGACCCCAGTTTGATTCCTGGGTGGGGAAGATCTGCTGGAGAAGGGATAGGCTACCCACTTCAGTATTCTTGGGCTTCCCTTGTGGCTCAGCTGGTAAAGAATCTGCCTGCAATGCAGGAGACCTGGGTTTGATCCCTGCGTTGGGAAGATCCCCTGGAGAAGGGAAAGGCTACCTACTCCAGTATTCTGGCCTGGAGAATTCCATAGACTCTATAGTCGATGGGGTTGCAGAGTCAGACACGACTGAGAGACTCGACTTGCACTTTCACTTTCATGAATGCCTAGGTTAGCATACAGCTGAGCTATGCCTGCTAGGTTATTTAACAGCGCTCCTAACTATTCTAAACATGACCTACCAAGAGGCCTTCATGATTCAAGAACTATTTCCATTGCAGAGCTACTTTCCTGGTTAGGATGAGATGAGAATATGACTGAAATTGAGCACTACCCTATGGGGTTCCTGGACGCAGAAACTTTTCTCTGTCCCTCATTTGTTATTTGCAGGGAATAGGCTTCAGCCTTGTTCCTTCCCCAGGTTCCAAAGGGCAGGTTCAAAGAGTTGTTAATCAGGAAAGGGAGGGGATGTGGAGACAATGGAAAAGAAGCCAAGAAACAACAGTGCCGCTTTGGGGAAGGGTCTTGGTTCCTCCTCGAGAGATATACACAACAATACCTTTAGGTTTTGCTGCAGAACTAAAACCCCCAACAGATAAAAGATAGAACTTGATGAATCATTTTTCACTCCAGAGAGAAGGTCACAATTTGATAACCTCAAGAACCACAGAAGCTCATCAGGAGAATGTCTGAGGTCAGATTAAGGGAATGCAGGTCCTATACATACTCTGATCCTTATCAGCAACCCAGCACTTGACCACTGCTATAAAAGTCCTCACCGAATATGCCCAGGATTGGGACACATAATTTTAAGGGTAGGAACCTGATGTGTCCCCCTTTGCCTGGCAAAGCAATAAAGCTATTCATTTCTACATCACCCAAAACTCTGTCTCTGAGATTTGATCCTGCACTGGTGCACAGATGCCGAGTTTGCAGCATCATGACCAGGAATCTTTCCTTAACTCTTAGAGATGTTGTAGATTCTGTTGCTAAGACACCAGCTGACCAACAAAAATCCTTAGACTCTCTGGCCAAGGTTGTTTCTGATAATGAGAGGTGTGCTCAGTTGCTTCAGTCGTGTCTGACTCGTTGCGACAGGATGCACGACAGCCCACCAGGCTCCTCTGTGTATGGAATTCCCCAGGCAAGAATACTGGAGTGAGTTGCCGTTTCCTTCTCCATGGGATCATCCTGACCTGCACCTCCTGCATTGCAGGTGGATTCTTTACCCATTGAGCTACTTGGGAAGCCCTGATAATAAGATAATCCTTGATTTTCTTTTAGCTAAGCAAGGATGTGGTGGTGCTGTAACCAATGCTACCTGCTATGCTGGACTGAAATCTCTGAGGAAGTTAAAACCCACTTATATAACATCACTGAGTAAGCCACTTGACTTAAAAGAGTGACTCCTTCAATGTGGGGTGGGGAGGGTAGGTCTTCCTCTCATTGTATTAAGTTTTGGGCACTAGGGCTCCAAAATGCACTCCAGATATTGGGAATCACCTTGCTTATAGATTTCATAATAATCCTCCGGCATACTGTATCCTCTCAAAAGTTTTAACTGTATGTTCACAGATGCTGACCAACAGGAAAAAAGATCCCCCTACTCGATATACCAGCAAATTTGGAAAACTCAGCAGTGGCCACAGGACTGGAAAAGGTCAGTTTTCATTCCAATCCCAAAGAAACACAATGCCAAAGAATGCTCAAACTACCACACAATTGCACTCATCTCACACACTAGTAAAGTCATGCTCAAAATTCTCCAAGCCAGGCTTCAGCAATACATGAACCATGAACTTCCAGATGTTCAAGCTGGTTTTCGAAAAGGCAGAGGAACCAGAGATCAAATTGCCAACATCCACTGGATCATCGAAAAAGCAAGAGAGTTCCAGAAAAACATCTATTTCTGCTTTATTGACTATGCCAAAGCCTTTGACTGTGTGGATCACAATAAGCTGTGGAAAATTCTGAAAGAGATGGGAATACCAGACCACCTGACCTGCCTCTTGAGAAACCTATATGCAGGTCAGGAAGCAACAGCTAGAACTGGACATGGAACAACAAACTGGTTCCAAATAGGAAAAGGAGTCCGTCAAGGCTGTATATTGTCACCCTTCTTACTTAACATATATGCAGACTACATCATGAGAAATGCTGGGCTGGAGGAAGCACAAGCTGGAATCAAAATTGCCGGGAGAAATTTCAGTAACCTCAGATATGCAGATGATACCACCCTTATGGCAGAAAGTGAAGAAGAACTAAAGAGCCTCTTGATGAAAGTGAAAGAGGAGAGTGAAAAAGTTGGCTTAAAGCTCAACATTCAGAAAATGAAGATCATGGCATCTGGTCCCATCACTTCATGGGAAATGGATGGGGAAACAGTGGAAACAGTGTCAGACTTTATTTTTGGGGGCTCCAAAATTACTGCAGATGGTGATTGCAGCCATGAAATTAAAAGACGCTTGCTCCTTGGAAGAAAAGCTATGACCAACTGAGATAGAATATTAAAAAGCAGATATGTTACTTTGCCGACTAAGGTCCGTCTAGTCAAGGCCATGGTTTTTCCAGTAGTCATGTATGGATGTGAGAGTTGGACTATAAAGAAAGCTGAGCACTGAAGAATTGATGCTTTCGAACTGTGGTGTTGGAGAAGATTCTTGAGCATCCCTTGGACTGCAAGGTGATCCAACCAGTCCATCCTAAAAGAAATCAGTCCTGAATATTCATTGGAAGGAGTGGATGCTGAAGCTGAATCTCTAATACTTTGGCCACCTGATGTGAAGAGCTGACTCATTGGAAAGACCCTGATGCTGGGAAAGACTGAAGGTGGGAGGAAAAGGGGACGACAGAGGATGAGATGATTGGATGGCATCACTGACTCAATGGAGATGAGTTTGGGTAAACTCCGGCAGTTGGTGATGGACAGGGAGGCCTGGCGTGCTGCAGTCCATGGGGTCGCAAAGCGTCAGACAGGACTAAGTGACTGAACTGAACTGAACTGAAAACCAGAACATCAGAAAGTAAGTGAAGAGAATGACCATGTTAAAAATTGTGACTCAAGTTCTGGCCTATGAGTATCAACAGGGTTCAGCAAAAAAAAAAAAAAAAAAAAACACACAAAACAAAACAAAAAAAAACACATGATCTATAGGTACCAGGCCAAAGATCAACAAAGCTTCATAGCTGTAGTTGAGAGTGAAGCTAATGCCTTACATTTTGATTACATCTCTGTTAGGCTGAGAGTGTGATCAAAAGGGGGATTGTTAAAGAGAAAAACTATAGGCCCATAATGGCATCACTTGTGCTAAGGTCCATGATATCCAGCCTAGATTTAATACCTAAACTCATTCCAATTTCAACCATCACCAGAAATGTAACCTTAATCAACTAGTCTGGAATTTTCTGGTCATCATCAAGAAAGTAATCTGTCTTGTGAGCCCTCTCCATCTCCCAGAGGAACAAGAGCAATTTGCATGATAAAACTCCTGCAGTTCCCCTCCCCCTAAAACATGTGTCCTGGCCTAAAACTAACCCTTTCTTTTTTCCTCTTGCTTCCTTGCCTTACCCTTCCTATAAATACCTTTCATTTTGAACATTTCCTTTGAGTGCTCTTTTAGTTACTAAATGAAATGCTTCCCCATTTGAACTACCTAGTGAAGTCAATCAGATCTTCAAATATATTCAGTAATTTGTTTTTAACAATGGGGAAATAAAAAAATCATAAATCCATATATTTATAAAAATATTGTTTCTATTTCTTCTGTGGCATATATAAATCTTAACTAATATTACACTAAATTTATTTCTATTTAGTAACAAACACCCTAATTTAGGAGAGCATATTATTGCTTTCTTAGAATACCATATAATTTCTAGTCTGAAACCTTAAGCACTGTAAGTACATAATCAACATTTTATATACAAATGTGTGAATGAAAATTTCATTATTTTAAGCTATATTTGCCCTTCATATAATTTAAATATTAATTCACACTCTTAAGTAAAAATATTAGGTCAAGTTTAAAATATAATTCAGCTTTTGGGAAATGAGTAATATAATATTTTAACCCAAACTGATTTATTTGTATATATTAGGTTCTTATAAAATATTTTCAGGTTTACACATTTATAAAAGAAAGTCACCAGTGTCATCAGTTCTATTTCTTTTAAAAGAAAGTCAATTTGTATCTAATTTCTTTCTAAAAGCGTGAAGGTGAATTTAATTAGTAAGCACTGAAGGGGAGCAGAATTTGTCACCCCAAAATATAACTCTTTTGTATAAGGAGTATTTCAGTCTGATTCTTTTTAAGAAAAAGCAGATATGGGAAAAGCTCTGAAAACTGAAGAGAAGTTACCCATTTGTAAGAGATATTTACATTTATAACGGAAATCTTCATTTGTAAGGGTGTCTCCCTCTGGAGACAGGAAATCCCCTGGAGAAGGAAATGACAACCCACTCCAGTATTCTTGCCTGGATAATTCTGTGGACGGAGGAGCCTGGTAGGCTACAGTCCATGGGGTCGCAAAGAGTCAGACACGACTGAGCAACTTCACTTCACTCCACTCCCTCTTTGTACCAGGAAAAGAAGAATGACCCTAAATCTCTAGAAACTCTGGAGAAGGAATACCCACCCCAGTATTCTTGCCTGGAGAATTCCATGGACAGAAGAGCCTGGCGGGCTACAGTCTAGGTGGTCATAGATGAGTTGGACATGACTTAGCAACTACAGAACAACAACAACAACAATAATAACAGTATAGTTGTTGTCAGTAAACTGTCTTTAAGAAATGCTGTATGTGACAGAATCACAAACATGGAGAACAGACTTCTGGCTGCCAAGGGGAAGGCAGATGAGGGAAGGATTGAGTAGGAGTTTGGGGTTAGCAGATGTAAACTCATGTATATGATGAATAAACAACAAGGTCCTGCTGTATAGCCCAGGGAACTATATTCAATATCCTGTGATAAATGTAATGGAAAAGAATCTGTAAAAGAATGTGTATATATACATATGTATAAAGGAATCATTTTGCTGTACAGCAGAAATTAACACTGTAAATCAACTATACCTCAATAACACAAATTTTAAAAAAAAATCTCTAGAAACTCTCATCAAAGAAGATATGGGTTTAAATCTGCAGAATAACCTTACTCTGGTTCATTGTGCTTTTCCTGGCAGCCTCCCATAACTGGCTTCCCTCCCACTACCAATATCTTCTTTTGTCTTTAGCTGAATATTAAAGGTAGTGGCTTGGGCCATTTCAGGGAATTACTCAATTTTCTTGGGTATTCATGTTATTAAACTTCTGTTTTTCTCCTGTTTATCTTTTATTATGGCAGGTGTCTCAGCTAAGAACCTAAAAGGGCGGAAGGAAAATTACTTTTATTTTCCTATATAGTCAACACTTTTTATCTGAACTAGACAGTTGTATATACCAGTGACTTTAGAGGATGGAATTTTGAATTAGGAATCTAGCTCCTATATTCCTGATAAAGACCTATTATATAATCTCTAGTTCAGAAAATATATAAAGTTACCCTGTTTTGAATGGCCATGCAACTTGCTAGTGTGTGTGTGTGTGTGTATATATATATATATATATATTTAGCACTAGGATGTAAAAATAATGAAATGATACCATTTCATCAAAACATAAACGAAATATGATTTGTAATGTTAAAATAAACCATCTCCCAAGTGCCTATCCCAGATTCTGGTACTAACTGATGCAAACTATCATGGTCAGTCTGGTTGTTTTAAGTCTTAAAATATGTACAACTCATTACCTACCTAATGAAGTGTAAAGCCAAGGAATGTAATGTTTTTAATGGCCACAGCACATCTTGTTAGCTGCCCCAAGCTGATATTTATTCTACTTCCCCTGGGGACAATAAGCTACTTAGTCATACACTGTTTTCTTTTTATAACACAAATCCACATTCTTATTTTGTCTTAAGTTGTATCCTGACTTCCTGAGTTGACCTCTTTGAACCCTTTCAACAAATATCATGATAAAAAGGAAAATGACATTTTCATTAAAGTAGAAAAGATACCAAGAATCTGAATCCAAATTTCTACTTTCAAGCTTGGGGTGGTGGTGGTGGGTGCTGAGGGTTCTGAAGATTTAGAAAGAACTCTCTTTTTACATGGCATTCTCATTTCACTCAAATCAGCCAAGCCACCATAAGTGAACTGGAGAACACCTCACACACCCCAGTATATTTTCTGCAAGGCTGAGGTATGTGGGGGCTTCCCTGGTGGCTCAGATGGTAAAGAATCCACCTGTAATGTGGGAGACCTGAATTCAGTCTCTGGGTTGGGAAGATACCCTGGAAAAGGAAATGGCAACCCACACCAGTATTCTTGCCTGGAGAATACAGTGGACAGAGGAGCCTGGCAGTCTATAGTCCATGGGGTTGCAAAGAGTTGGACAGGACTTAGCACAGCAGAGCATGAGGTATGTGGATAGGAATCAGACCAGGGTGCTTTTAAAATCTGTTCTGTTTCTAAGAGATGGTACTAAAAAGACTCAATCTCTTACAACTGAAAAGCCACTCATCATTCCAAAGTCTGGGTGTGTTTGCCATGGGTTTTGCTCGCTTTTTGTTTGCTTTTTAAGCAGGGCATTTTATTACTCTCTTCAGGCTAATTCTATCTAATGGTGACTCATGGCAGCTTGTAGCTTTACACTATTTGCCAGTTACCCTGTGAGACAGTTCATTCAATTAGTAAGTACTTATGGTGTGCTTGTTATTCTCAGAATAAAATGCTAGAATTACAGGAATTCAAACATAAAGGAGTCACACTTTGAAGCTTACAGGTCAGTCAAGGAGATAAAACATATACTAGGCAGAGGATGGGATTCCCAGGTGGTGCATTGGTAGAGAATCTATCTGCCAATGTAGGAGACTCAGGAGATGCGGGTTTGATCCCTGGGTTGGGAAGATCCCCCGGAGGAGGAATGGCAACCCATTCCAATATTCTTGCCTGGAGAATTTCATGGACAGGGGAGGCTAACTGGCTACAGTCCATGAGGTTACAAAGAGTCGGACACAACTGAGCATGCACACATGCACGCACACACTTAGGGACACACAGAGAGACACGATGCTGCTTAGAACTCCTATCTCTGGGATTTAGTAACTTGCAAATGTGACTGTGTGAGAAAGAGACCTGCTCCCTGGTGCGCTCCCATCTCTGAACTATCAGTGAAATAGAGGAACAGAATCTCCTGCTGGAAACCTTTTTGTTTTGTTTTTTAACATATGTTGGCTCCTTATCTGAGAAGTTTTAAAGGTGACTTTCCTTAACGTTAAGAATGAATCCCCTTAGCTGGAATCAAGATTGCCGGGAGAAATATCAAGAACCTCAGAGATGCAGATGACACCACCCTTATGGCAGAAAGTCAAGAGGAACTAAAAAGCCTCTTGATGAAAGTGAAAGTGGAGAGTGAAAAAGTTGGCTTAAAGCTCAACATTCAGAAAACAAAGATCATGGCATCAGGTCCCATCACTTCATGGCAAATAGATGGGGAAACAGTGGAAACAGTGTCAGACTTTATTTTTGGGGGCTCCAAAATCACTGCAGATGGTGACTGCAGCCATGAAATTAAAAGACGCTTACTCCTTGGAAGAAAAGTTATGACCAACCTAGATAGCATATTCAAAAGCAGAGACATTACTTTGCCGACTAAGGTCTGTCTAGTCAAGGCTATGGTTTTTCCAGTAGTCATGTATGGATGTGAGAATTGGACTGTGAAGAAGGCAGAGCGCTGAAGAATTGATGCTTTTGAACTGTGGAGTTTGGAGAAGACTCTTGAAAGTCCCTTGGACTGCAAGGAGACCCAACCAGCCCATTCTGAAGGAGATCAGCCCTGGGATTTCTTTGGAAGGAATGATGCCAAAGCTGAAACTCCAATACTTTGACTGCCTCATGCGAAGAGTTGACTCATTGAAAAAGACTTTGATGCTGGGAGGGATTGGGGGCAGGAAGAAAAGGGGACAACAGAGGATGAGATGGCTGACTCAATGGACGTGAGTCTGAGGGAACTCTGGGAGTTGGTGATGGACAGGGAGGCCTGGCGTGCTGTGATTCATGGGGTCACAAAGAGTCGGACACGACTGAGCGACTGAACTGAACTGAACCGAGGGATCTGTAAGTCTCATGATTCAGTAAATACCTGGTATAATTTAACTTTATTGAAATAATCTATCACAAGCTAATAAATATATAAATATACATCATTATTACATATAAAATTTTCATATAAATCTATATATACATGAATATATAAGAATACAATTAGGTATATAAATGTGTTCAGTTCAGTTCAGTCGCTCAGTCGTGTCCGACTCTTTGTGACCCCATGAATCGCAGCACACAAGGCCTCCCTGTCCATCGCCATCTCCCGGAGTTCATTCAGACTCACGTCCATTGAGTCCATGATGCCATCCAGCCATCTTATCCTCTGTCGTCCCCTTCTCCTCCTGCCCCCAATCCCTCCCAGCATCAGAGTCTTTTCCAATGAGTCAACTCTTTGCATGAGGTGGCCAAAGTACTGAAGCTTCAGCTTTAGCGTCATTCCTTCCAAAGAAATCCCAGGGTTGATCTCCTTCAGAATGGATTGGTTGGATCTCCTTGCAGTCCAAGGGACTCTCAAGAGTCTTCTCCAACACCACAGTTCAAAAGCATCAATTCTTCGGCGCTCAGCCTTCTTCACAGTCCAACTCTCACATCCATACATGACCACAGGAAAAACCTATATACATTTATTTATTCCACATATATATTTATTTATAAACTTTCAATAACTGAATCTCAAATGTTGTCTCCCTTGGCATAGGTTTGAGGAAAGAACATACACCTAATATCCTTTTTAGAATCAAAAGACTTGGGTTAAATTGTGACTCTACCATATTCTATCTGTGTGGTGACCTTGAACAAGGTATTAATAGCTATCATCCTTGATACCTTCATTCATTTAATGAGGACAATATAGTTGGTCCTCTATATCTGTGGCCAGAGGGCCAGCTCTACTCACTGTCCTTCACTATTTTATATAAGGGACTTGAGCACTTGCAGACTTAGGTATTCACCGAGGCTCCTGGAACCATCCCCCACAGAAACTGAGGAATAACTGTATTAGCTTTAGATGATATTGTGGAAATCAAATCAACTCAAACATGCATCAGAGTTCTTGGTCCAGTTCATATAAAATGTAACATTGATCTAAAATATCATTATTATTTATGAGACATTTTCAGATTTGAATAAAATCTGATTTTGCCAAATAAATAGGTAAACATTTTAACAGTCTAACATCTCAAATATTTCATATATTCTGGAGTTCTCTGGGATGTTTCAGTTATCAAAACTCCTAACTACTGAGAGGGAAACCTTGACATTTTGGGTGCTCTGCCAAATGCTAAGAAAAAAAAAAAAAAAAAAATATATATATATATATATATATATATATATATATATATATGTATATACATAGACTCCCATTCGATTTATTGCTATGTGCCACAAAGTATGTTTGGCCTGGTGCCCAACACTGAGAGACACATGACCTGATACTCTAAAACTCTGAGCAATTTCCAAGTAGTAGCAATCATCAAGAAAAGCCCCCCATTTTACAGCCCAATAGCATTTTGGCTTTCCCTTTCAGTGGTCCCTACAACAGTTCAGACTCCACCAAATCTCTCAGGAGGAGTCAGTAAAGTGCCATTGTTTCAACAGGCCAACATGAACCTACGTATTCTTATGCTGTTCATATGACCTTATCTTTCTGCACAATTACACTTGATGTTCACATTTTCAGGATGACTGCATTTTATCAATTCATGGCACGGTTTTCTGTTTAATTATGGAGCGAGGTGCTTTCTTCTCATTCTTATTCTGTACATTTGAGACCCAATTTTATCTTTTCAAACATTCTCTTGTTTATTACACATTTTTTCTGATAACAAATGAAATCAGGCTGGTACATGACTCTCTGCCTTCCCTTCCCTCCACCAATTCTATTTACTTTTCTGCAAGCTAGCTGTGGCTCAAGGCAACAATTCTAAGGCTCCTTTACTGAAGAGAAAAGTCTGATTGTGACAGCCAGGTTTACTGTTCTATCACTGCCCTGTAGACTTCACAGGGGACTCTCAGTGGATTGACTCCTGCTGCCCAGAGTCAGAATATTTACAGTTGGCAATAAACTAGACTATGCAGTAGCTGGAAACCATAAAAATAGAATGCCTTGCATAAATAGTTTTTCTTTATCTTAATACTGAATAAAATACTATAAAGCATTTCATTCGGAAAGTCTTGATGAGAACCTATTTTTTTTCCAAGGCCCTAGACTAGAATTTAAGAGAATCAACACTCTCTGAAGGAAAACTCCTTAAACAAGTAGTAAAGTTTCTGTGTATAGACAGAAGAACTATTCTCAGTCTTCATGTACCCATTTTCTAGATGTAGAAAACGCTTACCCTTCCAGCAGGGCCCTGTAACTGTTGACACCTTGCAGACCTAGTGGAACTGTCAAAGAGGAAGATAACAGAATGTGATGGACTGAATGCTTGTATCCTTCCAATTTTCACATGCTGAGGCCTTAATGCTCCATGTGATGGTATGTGGTGATACGGCCTTTGGGAAGCAATTAAGTTTAGATGAGGTCATGAGGGTGGATCCTCACGATGGGATTGGCATTCTGCTCTCTGTGAACTGGCCCTCTGTGAGTTAGGAAGGGGTTCTCACTGGAACTGAATCTGCAGGCACTTTCATCTTGGACTTCTCAGCCTCCAGAACTGTGAGAAATAAATGTCTATTATTTCACTTACATGGTCTATAGTATTTTGTCATAGCAATCCAAGATGATCAAGACACTTATTTTTGTAGTGATTTGACATTTGAGAAGGGCTTTTCTCGATGTCACATCACTTAATCCTGAGAGCAATCTGGTACAGAAGGCATCAGAGCCCAGTTTTATAGATGAAAAAGCGAAGCATCAGAGAGAGACTATGTAAGCTGCCAAGGATCTTAAATGGTGAGTGGGGGCAGGATTTAAACCACATTTGCCCATCTTAGATCCACTGCTTTCAGCACCACATTACTCTTGGAATGAAATTAAGGAGAGCCATTCTTAGGTGTTTGTCTCACAAACATAAAAGAAATAATCATCACTGTCATAATCCTTGTCATCATTATCCAACAGCCAACTGCTAGCTGCCCAGGTCTGTCTGGTAGGCTTCCACAGCTCAAGATCTTTCTTTCCAAATCCCATAAGCTCCACATGGAGCTAGGCTAGGTGTACTTGACATAATTACCACCATGTCCAGCAGCTATAGAAAAGTCTTCATGGGTTCTCTTTCCTTTCAATGTGTACAGGGAGGATCAAGGGCACACATCAGTGGTCTGCCATTCTCAGGGGAAGGGGAGCTTGGACATTTGTTTGGGTGTATGATGGAGATGGTCAAAGCAACATGTGATCATGTTTCATAAAACTTTCATTCTAAGGCTTAAAAAATATCCTATGGTGGTCAGCTCCAAAGTGCTCCCCAATGATCCTTGTGTGTGTGTGCTAAGTTGCTTCAGTTGTGTCCGACTCTGTGTGATCTCATGGACTGTAGTCCACTAAGGTCCTCTGTCCATGGGGATGCTCTAGGCAAGAATACTGGAGTGATTGCCATGCCCTCCTCTAGGGCATCTTTCCAACTCAGGGATCAAACCCACGTCTCTTTACGTCTCCTGCATTGGCAGGCTGGTTCTTTTCCACTAGTGCCATGTGGGAAATCCCCAATGATCCTCACCTCCTGCTATTTATGATTTTTGGAGTCTCTCCTTCCTCCACTTCACTGCATCAGGGCTGATCTGTGACAAATAATTTCCTAGAGAAGGAACAGTATGAATTCTGAGGCTAAGTTACAGGAATACTCAAGCAGTCCCACGGAGAAGTTAATGGAGAGAAGAACCAGCCAGATAGCGCCACCTCACGAATGACATGAATGAGCCTCCCAGAGAGTGACCCCTCCAGCCCCAGTCAAGCTTTCACATGCCTGTAGCCCCAGGTGCCTACTGTGTGCAATCTCATGGGAAATCCCAAAACAGAACCACTCAATCAAGTCACCAGTGGTTTCCTGACCTAGAGAATCTGTGAGAGATAATAAATGATTGTTGCTCTTTTAAGGCATAGAGTTTGGGGGTTATTTTGCAGCAACAGGTAAACACAAACTCCCTTTCTTCATTCGAGTGGAGTAAGCCCAGCTCAGTCTTTTACATATAAAAAGTCACAACCCATTAATCCTGCTTACTTCATAAATGTTTCCCTTAAGGAAGGTATAAAAGAATAGAGACTAGTGGCCAGCAATTTGTTATGTCACTTCAAATTATTAATGAGGACATTTGGTAAAGAAAGAAATTACAGATCTCAAATAATCCCAACACTCTTTCAGTGCCTGAGGAGAGCCGAGATAATAGTAAAAAGGAGCAGTCCATGGAAGATATCTAACCCTTGGCATAGCTTCATCTAAACTGTATAGTATCAGCAGGGAGTAATATTCTTCCTTAGGCCCAGAGGTACTCAAATACAAAAGAAATTTAGGTTTTCAGTTGCAATGCCCTATTAGGCCATAAGATGAAAATGCTAGTGTATGAAAATCTGGAACTCCTCTGGTGGCTCAGATGGTAAAGAATCTGCCTATAATGCAGGAGACCCAGGTTTGATCCCTGGGTTGGGAAGATCCTCTGGAGAAGGGAATGGCTACCCACTCCAGTATTTTCACCTGGAGAATTTCATGGACAGAGGAGCCTACTCATTTATAGTTACGTTCATTATATTTAGCTTTTAGAGTAGATGAATGGCACACTTGCTAATCTAAATCTGTTTCCTTAGAAAGAAACATAATGAAAAAATAAGCAATTAGTAGAAAATGGTACTTATGTTCATAATTGTAGCTACATCACTTTAAATAGAGTATATTTATTTTTCTGATTACACACTTACATGAAAGACTAATGATTAAATATAGTCATAGCAATTAATTTGATTTTAAAGTCTATTCAAATATATTTTTATATTAATTCTCTTATAACATTTAAAAATGAGATACATTAAAATAGAATTATTTCATGATAGATGTTCAGTATTAGTTTCATACAATAAAGAAAAAATACATACACTTGTTTTTTACAGGTAAAAATTGTAATGTCTGAATTGCAATTATTGAAATGGAGCTCTGAAACTCATTAAGACGTTAAAGATCATTTCCATTATTTAATATATATTTCCAGGTACCCTATTGCTGTTGCTAAGTCACTTCAGTCGTGTCCAACTCTGTGTGACCCCATAGATGGCAGCCCCCCAGGCTCCCCCGTCCCTGGGATTCTCCAGGCAAGAACACTGGAGTGGGTTGCCATTTCCTTCTCCAATGCATGAAAGTGAAAAGTGAAAGTGAAGTCGCTCAGTCGTGTCCGACTCTTGGCAACCCTGTGGACTGCAGCCTACCAGGCTCCTCCATCCATGGGATTTTCCAGGCAAGAGTACTGGAGTGGGGTGCCATTGTCTTCTCTGAGGTACCCTATTAACTGGATATAAAAGATAATTAAAGAAATAATGAAATTTATATATGAAGAAACACACGGCAGAATGAGCCTCACTGTGATATTTAATTTTATGTGTCAACTTGGCTAGACGATGATGCCCAGTTGTTTGTTTACATATCAGCCTAGGGGTTTTTATAAAGATGCATTTTAGATATGATTAACATTTAAATCTGCAGACTTTGAGTGATACAGATCAGCCTCCATAATCATGGAGGGCCTCATCCAATCAGCTGAAATCCTCAAGAGAAAAGACTACGGTGCGTAGAAACGGAAAAACAACTTTGGCCTACAAATGGCCTTTGGACTCAAGACTCTAGTACCAACTCTTCTCTGACTATCCATCCGGCTAGAGTGCCCTGAAGATTTCAGACACCCCAGTTCTCACAGTGGCATGAGCCAATTCCTTCAAATCCCTCACTCGTTTTCTCTTAATGTGTGTGCATTTAAATAAATATAAATATATAAAAATCAATATGTATGCATCTCTCTAGAGAGATGTGTGTGTATATATGTGTGTGAATATATACATATGTGTGTGTGTATATATATATATTTGTAAGGAGAGAGAGAGAGAGTTTTCTGGAGAATGCTGATTAATAAACTCATTACTCCTAGCAAGAGAAGCGAAAGCAAAGGAGAAAAGGAAAGATATTCCCATTTGAATGCAGAGTTCCAAAGAATAGCAAGGAGAGATAAGAAAGCCTTCCTCAGTGAAGGCTGATGCAAAGAAGTAGAGGGAAACAACAGAATGGGAAAGACTAGATCCCTTAAAGAAAATTAGAGATACCAAGGGAACATTTCATGCAAAGATGGGCTCGATAAAGGACAGAAACGGTATGAACCTAACAGAAGCAGAAGATATTAAGAAGAGGTGGCAAGAATAAACAGAAGAACTGTACAAAAAAGATCTTCATGACCAAGATAATCACGATGGTGTGATCACTCACCTGGAGCCAGACATCCTGGAATGTGAAGTCAAGTGGGCCTTGGAAAGCATCACTACAAACAAAGCTAGTGGAGGTGATGGAATTCCAGTGGAGCTATTCCAGATCCTGAAAGATGATGCTGTGAAAGTGCTGCACTCAATATGCCAGTACAGTTGGAAAACTCAGCAGTGGCCGCAGGACTGGAAAAGTTCAGTTTTCATTCCAATCCCAAAGAAACACAATGCCAAAGAATGCTCAGACTACCACACAATTGCACTCATCTCACACACTAGTAAAGTAATGCTCAAAATTCTCCAAGCCAGGCTTCAGCAATACATGAACCATGAACTTCCAGATGTTCAAGCTGGTTTTAGAAAAGGCAGAGGAACCAGAGATCAAATTGCCAACATCCACTGGATCATCGAAAAAGCAAGAGAGTTCCAGAAAAACATCTATTTCTGCTCTATTGACTATGCCAAAGCCTTTGACTTTGTGGATCACAGTAAACTGTGGAAAATTCTTTAAAAGATGGGAATACCAGACCATCTGACCTGCCTCTTAAGAAATCTGTATGCAGGTCAGGAAGCAACAGTTAGAACTAGACATGGAACAACAAACTGGTTCCAAATAGGAAAAGGAGTCCATCAAGGCTTTATATTGTCACCCTGTTATTTAACTTATATGCAGAGTACATCATGAGAAACGCTGGGCTTGAAGAAGCACAAGGTGGAATCAAGATTGCTGGGAGAAATCTCAATAACCTCAGATATGCAGATGATACCACCCTTATGGCAGAAAGTGAAGAGGAACTAAAGAGCCTCTTGATGAAAGTGAAAGAGGAGAGTGAAAAAGTTGGCTTAAAGCTCAATATTCAGAAAACTAAGATCATGGCATCTGGTCCTGTGGTCCCATCACTTCATGGGAAATAGATGGGGAAACAGTGGAAATGGTGTCAGACTTTATTTTTTGGGGCTCCAAAATCACTGCAGGTGGTGATTGCAGCCATGAAATTAAAAGATGCTTACTCCTTGGAAGGAAAGTTATGACCAACCTAGATGGCTTCCTTTGTAGCTCAGTTGATAAAGAATCTGCCTGCAGTGCAGTAGACCCAGGTTCAGTCCCTGGGTTGGGAAGATCCCCTGGAAAAGGTAATGGCAACCCACTCAGTATCCTTGCATGGAAAATTTCATGGACAGAGGAGCCTGGTGGGCTGCAGTTCATGGGGTTACAAAGAGCCGGGCACGATTGAGCGACTAACAGTAACTAACTAAGATAGCATATTACAAAGCAGAGATATTACTTTGCCAACAAAGTTCTGTCTAGTCAAGGCTGTGGTTTTTCCAGTGGTCATGTATGGATGTGAGAGTTGGACTGTGAAGAAAGCTGAGCACCGAAGAATTGATGCTTTTGAACTGTGGTGCTGGAGAAGACTCTTGTGAGTTCCTTGGACTGGAAGGAGATCCAACCAGTCCATCCTAAAGGAGACCAGTCCTGGGTATTCATTGGAAGGATTGATGGTGAGGCTGAAACTCCAGTACTTTGGCCACCTCATGCAAAGAGTTAACTCATTGGAAAAGACTCTGATGCTGGGAGGGATTGGGGGCAGGAGGAGAAGGGGATGACAGAGGATGAGATGGCTGGATGGCATCACCGACTCAATGCACATGCGTTTGGGTGAACTCTTGGAGTTGGTGATGGACAGGGAGGCCTGGCGTTCTGCGATTCACGGGGTCACAGAGAGTCGGACATGACTGAGAGACTGAACTGAACTGAACTGAACTCCTAGCAAACAACAACACTGGAAGAAAGGATTAATAATAACAATATAGAATATGAATTAAAATTCTTATTTTGTAGTAGGATTGAGAAAGTGCTATTTTGTTTAATCCTTGGTATAACATCAAGGTCCACTGCACCAAAACTTTTACTATTAGACTAGTTGGACATCAGAAGATACAGAAAACAAAATATAGTGCAAAGTTTATATACTCATTCATCAATGTGTATCTAAATGCACCTATAACATATTGCAAGTTGCCACCGGTTGTGGGTCTGGGAAGCGGTGCTAACTCTTCTTACATCCCTTAAATGTAAACCTAATTTCAGGCTCTTCCTTAGGTCTGCTTTGCTTTTCACTCAGCACCCTATCTCTATGTAAGTTTATTCACTCCAGGTAACTTCCAAATCTGTCTAGAAATAACTTTATTCCTGAAGCCTCCTCTTGTTTTTCCACTATTTCTCACTCTCGTCATCAGCTGTATCTTAAGTGCATTATTTTATCACCCATAATCAACTCCTTTTCCTGAGTTCTCTCTGGTTATGATGTTACCATTTTTTGAAGCACTGAATCTCAAAATCTTTCAAGGCCAGCACTCTCTTAGATCTTCAGTTCCACATATTGAATCAATGTCCTAATTCTGTTAATGCTAGGTCAACTGGATATCTTAATTCAGTTCTTTCTTTCCACTCCACTGCCCCTGCTCTAGCTCAGGCTCTCGTGGCTTCTAACTGCTCTCGTGGACTTTGTCTACTGCCTTATCCTCCACGACCTATGTGCTCACACATATACAGACACATACTCCTATACATTCATCCATCATACCATAGCTAACCAAGTAAGTCTAATTACGTATTCTCCTATCATTCTTCCCTGAAATATTCTTCCCTCTCCAGCTTCTTCTTTTCAGAATCTTAATCAAATGTAGAATTTTTAGACAAAATTTAACCTCCAGGGAGCATGCCAAGACCCTCTCATTCAGATCCAATTTCCCGTTCTCTTGTGTGATCTCTCTGCATCTCGTAATACTTCTCTACTGAAGTTCTTACCCTAGATTGCCTTGCCCAGATACACTTGTCCAAATACCCATATTTGATTGTGAGCTCTTTTAAGACAAAGGCTGAATCATTCCTCCCTGTATCCCCTCCATTACCTCTGATGTTAACTAATGCAGAGTAAGCATTCAAATATTTACTGAATTGAATTCCTTGGTTGCCAGCGGCATCCTGGTGGGTGTGAATTTTGAGAGCTGCTTGTAATAGTTATAACAGTTGACAGCAAGTACTGGATGTCAAGAGAAGGAAATTGATATGCTTGAATCCACTTCTTCTAAAATAAGCAACTCTCTATTAGACAATACCTGAGAGGAAGATATTGGCTGGCATTTCATTAGCAATAGAGATTTCATAAAAATGTGGAGAATAACAAAGTCTTTTTATTTCACCATGAAGGAGTTCTTACATTTGGCTGCAGCAATGAATGATGGGTTGACAAAGCTGCTATAAAATTGTCACTTAATTCAAAAATCCTGTGAGTGTATTTTTATTCTTGTACAGTAGAGCATTCTCCTCTTTACAGCCCTGTATACCAGCTCTTTAAGCAATGTGATACAGATTCATTCTCTTAAAATTTATACAAAGTCAATCTGGACCACTTTGCCAAAGTCTTAGCTGGAAAAACAATTTGAAAGAAACAACTCTCTCTTAAGACTTGGTATTTTGTTTTGAAGTTCCTAGGGCTTCCCTGATAGCTCAGTTGGTAAAGAATCCACCTGCAATGCAGGAGACCCAGTTTGATTTCTCGGTCAGGAAGATCCACTGGAGAAGGGATAGGCTACCCACTCCAGTATTCTTGTGCTTCCCTTGTGGCTCAGCTGGTATCTGTCAGCCCACAATGTGAGAACCCTGGGTTTGATCCCTGGGTTGGGAAGATCCCCTGGAGAAGGGAAAGACTACTCACTCCAGTATTCTGGCCTGGAGAATTCCATGGGGTTGCAAAGAGTGGGACATGTCTGAACAACTTTTACTTTCACCTACGGTTTCCCCTACATATTCTCCCAGCTCCAGTTTTTCTGCATCAAATTCATCTCATCTTGATTGTATCTACCATTTAATGAGCATCTAGTATATGCCAGGTCTTCAGTTGAGAAACATCACATAATTTTATCTTTATAATCACCCTACTAGCTTAAGTATTATTATTAACCCCACATGACAGATGACAGAACCATGGCTTAGAGAAGTGAATCTACTTGGTCAAGATTGAACAGCTAGTACTGTATACATTTCCAAGACGTGTAAGTGACAATCCTACAATTAGACATGCAAATAGATGGAAGAGAACAATATAAATGGGAGAAGTAAAAAACTATATACAGATTATAGGAAACTGAAGTTACTCCTAATATTTTAAGTTTTCAAGTAAGTATTTCTTTGTACTTTTTGACTAGCAAGCCTTTACTATTTGATGTGCCTTAGTTTTCAGAATTATATAGACATCAGTTTAAATCCTAGTCCCTCACATGACATCTTATTAGGACTGTAGGCATGTTACTTAAGCTCTCTGAGCTTCAGTTTTCTGTCTCTATAATAAAACCCACCTTCTAAGGTTAGGGTAAATATTGAAATAGCTTACATAAATTGCCTTGCTTTTTGTATTATCACTCACATAAAGGTTTTCTCAAATATTTGTTTAATTCTGTTTATATAGATTATTCCATCTTTTCCAAAGCAACTAACCTTCTTCTTTTGATCTTCTAAAACTCTTTCTCCATTTTTTAAAAAGAAAGGTAGATGCAAAAATCCTTAACAAAATTCTAGCAATCAGAATCCAACAACACATTAAAAAGATCATACACCATGACCAAGTGGGCTTTATCCCAGGGATGCAAGGATTCTTCAATATCTGCAAGTCAATCAATGTAATACACCACATTAACAAATTGAAAAATAAAAGCCATATGATTATCTCAATAGATGCAGAGAAAGCCTTTGACAAAATTCAGCATCCATTTATGATAAAAACTCTCCAGAAAGCAGGAATAGAAGGAACATACCTCAACATAATAAAAGCTATATATGACAAACCCACAGAAAACATTATCCTCAATGGTGAAAAATTGAAAGCATTTCCCCTAAAGTCAGGAACAAGACAAGGGTGCCCACTTTCACACTACTATTCAACATAGTTTTGGAAGTTTTGGCCACAGCAATCAGGGAGGAAAAAGAAATAAAAGGAATCCAAATTGGAAAAGAAGAAGTAAAACTCTCACTGTTTGCAGATGACATGATCCTCTACATAGAAAACCCTAAAGACTCCACCAGAAAATTACTAGAGCTAATCAATGAATATAGTAAAGTTGCAGGATATAAAATCAACACACAGAAATCCCTTGCATTTCTATACACTAATAATGAGAAAACAGAAAGAGAAATTAAGGAAACAATTCCATTCACCATTACAACAAAAAGAATAAAATACTTAGGAATATATCTACCTAAAGAAACAAAAGACCTATATATAGAAAACTGTAAAACACTGGTGAAAGAAATCAAAGAGGACACCAATAGAGAAATATACCGTGTTCATGGATCAAAAGAATCAATATAGTAAAATGAGTATACTATCCAAAGCAATCTATAGATTCAATGCAATCCCTATCAAGCTACCAATGGTATTTTTCACAGAGCTAGAATAAATAATTTCACAATTTGTATGGAAATACAAAAAACCTCGAATAGCCAAAGCAATCTTGAGAAAGAAGAATGGAACTGGAGGAATCAACCTGCCTGACTTCAGGCTCTACTACAAAGCCATAGTCATCAAGACAGTATGGTACTGGCACAAAGACAGAAATATAGATCAATGGAAAAATATAGAAAGCCAGAGATAAATCCACACACCTATTATCTTTGACAAAGGAGGCAAGAATATACAATGGAGAAAAGACAATCTCTTTAACAAGTGGTGCTGGGAAAACTGGTCAACCACTTGTAAAAGAATGAAACTAGAACACTTTCTAATACCATTCACAAAAATAAACTCAAAATGGATTAAAGATCTAAACGTAAGACCAGAAACTATAAAACTGCTAGAGGAGAAC
This sequence comes from Ovis canadensis, assembly GCF_042477335.2. NCBI lineage: Eukaryota > Metazoa > Chordata > Mammalia > Artiodactyla > Bovidae > Ovis > Ovis canadensis. The sequence goes on from NC_091727.1 coordinate 32,290,926, forward strand.
ATAGGCAAAACACCCTCCGACAGAAATCACAGCAGGTTCCTCTATGACCCACCTCCCAGAATATTGGAAATAAAAGCAAAAATAAACAAATGGGACCTGTTAAAATTATAAGTTTCTACACAACAAAGGAAACTATAAGCAAGGTGAAAAGACAGCCTTTAGAATGGGAGAAAATAGTAGCAAATGAAGCAACTGACAAAGAATTAATCTCAAAAATATACAAACAACTCCTGCAGCTCAATTCCAGAAAAATATGGGCCAAAGAATTAAACAGACATTTCTCCAAAGAAGACATCCAGATGGCTAACAAACACAAGAAAAGATGCTCAACATCACTAATTATCAAAGAAATGCAAATCAAAACCACAATGAGGTACCATTTCACGCCAGTCAGAATGGATGCAATCCAAAAGTCTATAAGCAATAAATGCTGGAGAGGATGTGGACAAAAGAGAACCCTCTTACACTGTTGGTGGGAATGCAAACTAGTATAGCCATTATGGAGAACAGTGTGGAGATTCCTTAAAAAACTGGAAGTAGAACTGCCATACAACCCAGCAATCCCACTGGTGGGCATACACACTGAGGAAACCAGAATTGAAAGAGACATATGTACCCCAGTGTTCATCACAGCACTGTTTATAATAGCCAGGACATGGAAGCCACCTAGATATCCATCAGCAGATGAATAGATAAGAAAGCTGTGGTACATATACACAATGGAGTATTACTCAGCCATTAAAAAGAACACATTTGAATCAGTTCTAATGAGGTGGATGAAACTGGAGCCTATTATACAGAGTGAAGTAAGCCAGAAAGAAAAACACCAATACAGTATACTAACGCATATATATGGAATTTAGAAAGATGGTAACAATAACCCTATATGCGAGACAGCAAAAGAGACCCAGATGTATAGAACAGTCTTTTGGACTCTGTGGGAGAGGGCGAGGGTGGGATGATTTGGGAGAATGGCATTTAAACATGTATAATATCATATGTGAAAGGAATCGCCAGTCTAGGTTCAATGCATGATACAGGATGCTTGGGGCTGGTGCACTGGGATGACCCAGAGGGACGGTATGGGGAGGGAGGTGGGAGGGGAGTTCAGGATGGGGAACACATGTACACCTGTGGTAGATTCATGTTGATGTATGGCAAAACCAAGAAAATATTTTAAAGTAATTAGCCTCTAATTGAAATATATAAATTTATATATATATATATATATATAAAGAAAGGTAGTGAAAAATTCACAGTTAGTAAAGTAAGTGAAGTGGCTCAGTCATGTCCCACTCTGCAGCCCCACGGACTGTAACCTGCAGGTTCCTCCACCCATGGGATTTTCCACGCAAAAATACTGGAGTGGGTTGCCATTTCCTTCTCCAGGTGATCTTCCTGACACAAAGGTAGAACCTGGGTCTCTGGTGCTGCAGGCAGACTCTTTACCATCTGAGCAAGAGATTATTAAATACTTTAAATGTTTTCCCCTAAGCATTCAAACAACCTGATCAGATTATAATTCAAACCAGAGATAACATTCACTGAGCTCTTACTATGTTTGGGATCTAAGTGTTCTTCATGCAATACCTCAATTAATTCCCCTAACCTTGAAGTAGACAGAAGTAATCTTATTTTATAGAGGAGAAAACTGAGATCAGATAGTTCACTGAGATTAGTTGTTTGTTTAGGGTCACAAAGGTAGTAAGTGGCCAGCCCAGGCAGCTTGCCCTTAATACCTGGATGTGCTATTGCCATAGATCACGGGTCCCTAACCGCCAGAACCTAATGTCTGATCATCTGAGGTGGAGCTGAGTTAATAATTATAGAAATAGAGAGTGCAATAAATTTAATGCCCTTGAATCATCCTGAAACCATCCCACCCAACAATGTCTGTGGAAAAACTGTCTTCCACGAAACTGGTCCCTAGTACCACATAGATTGGGGACCACTGCTATAGATCTTTAAAATGGCAATGGTGGGGGTTATGGAAGGAGAAGTATAAAAGCAAAGTTCTCAAATACAAATGTCAGATAAACCATGTTCATCGATATTATTTGAGGAATAAACAGAACAGTAAAAGAGCAGTTCTTTTTTCCCATATCCTCCTCATTGTTATGAGAGGTACTATGGTACTAAGATTTGCAGTAGTAACAGATATGCACAAGAGTTTTGCATAATTCAGAAACCTCCAAGGGAGCAATTTTAGATCCTTCTTATCTGTTTTTTGTCCCCTGACCTAGCGCTTCTGCAGAAGAAAATGACCAGGAATGGTTGACACATTCAGCAACCAAAGGAGTCATGGAAAATGAGCAGTTTGAACATCAGACAGAGCGAGGGGAATTTTTCACCTGACTGCTTTTAGAATGAAATTTACACTTTCACCTTGATTATTACAACATGATTTCCATCAATATAATCACCTGAAAACAACAGATACCATGGAAACAGTTTTATAGAGTGAAACATGGCTGGTATTATGCAGACCCAATTACTTGAGATTTTAGCATGGGTATTACCGGGAGAGAAGAATTGCTTTTTACTGGACTTTTCTCCTGACAGAATGTAATAACTATGTATAGATTTTCCCAACTGTTCAAAGTTATGAACTGGGATTTACCAAGGAGGGACTCATGTTTCAATATAGTATTATATACTTATTGAATATTTTTCTTTATTTAGCTGATTCCTTTTTAAGTATTTCTAGAAGCTTCAGGGCAATAAAAACGGAATAGTGAAATATTCAAATAAGAAAATACACTTTTATGAGCTAGTATTTTATTTCTACGCATTCCCTGAAAACCAAATCTATACCAAGAAAAATTCTATTTTGAACACGATTGAAACTTTATGAGTATTGAATTTCCATCCCATTTTATTGATTTCAAATGGAGAGATAAACTGAAGTATAGCAAGGCTGCAAATGACATTGTTTAGATAAACATATCTTGTCAGAATTATCCTGGTACCAGCAATAGAGGCTCCAGGAATATTTAGAACTAAGATTCTGGTTTAGGCTCTTAATAAGCAACATGACAAGTCTCAACAGGCACTTGCTTTTAAGAAAATGCTTTATTGGACCATTTGGGTTGGAATCTTTCCACTCTGCTGAAAATATTCAAAAAGGTATTCATTTCTAAAAGACAAAAGCTAAGAAAAGCAGAACTATTCAAATCACTGGATATTAGCAGAGATACACAAACCTGCCCTCTGGTCACTCAGTGCTAATCTACATCATGAAAAAGCGTTAATACAAGATCTAAAAAAGATTGCAAGGGATAATGGAAACTGTTTAGACAAAGCTGAATGGATACTATAAAATAGTTAGTGTTATTTTCCTCTTAGGGAGAAAAATGAAGTTATTTTTCATTAGGAAAATAACAAATGACTTTCTATATAGTGTGTTCAGATTTTCATAAACATCTTAGCCAAATTTCCATATTTCTCAGGCAAGAAACAGAGTACTTAATTGTGTAGTGGGGATTCAGTCTCATAACTCATTCATTAAGATTCACTCTTTTGGGCCTGTGTGTCTCAGCCTGGTGAGGGAAGCCTTATGGTTCCACTATGAGGGAGGAACACTCTGTCAGTTGGACAGCTATCTATGTTGGTCATTACAAGGCAATTTTGCTTGTGTATGGCTGGTTATAGAAATGATATCCTATACATTACACATAATTATAGAACTTAAGCACATTCTTCCTATCCAAACTAGCTGTGAAAGATACTGACTAGTTTCTTTCCAAATTAATTGCTCTTTTTCCTGGACTCAACGTTGGATAATATTTTCCAGTTTCCCTTGCAGTTAGATGTGGCCCTGTGACAAATTCCAGCCAACAGATTATGAAGAAAATAATGTGTACGACTTCCAGGCATGGCTCATAGTAAACGCCAATGGTCAATACTGGTTCCTCACCTGCCCAATTAAATGCATAACACTTTGATGTTCTATGTTAGAAGGGGCTTGGGTCCCTGAATGACTTCATTATGGGCTGCTTACTGTGGAATACACCAGAATAAAAAAGTCAACTTCTACTGTTCTAAGCTACTAAGATTTACTTTACTTGCTGTAGCAGCTGCTGCTGCTGGTTAGTCCCTAAGCCATGTCCAACTCTTTGTAACCCCATGGATGGTAGCCCACCAGGCTCCTCTGTCCACAGGATTTCCCAGGCAAGAATACCAGAGTGGGTAGTCATTTCCTTCTCCAGGTGATCTTTCTGACCCAGGGATAGAATCCCCATCACCTGCTTGGCAGGCGGATTCTTTACTGTTGAGCCACCTGGGGAGCCCGTTGTAGTGGCTACTGGCACCTAATAATACATCAGCATATATCCAAATACATTGCTTGATCAACAATAAAGAGTTAAAATTTTAAAATCAAGAAGTCTATTTTAATTAATATTCACTACAACTCAAAGAGGAAATGTCTTCAGAAAGTGAATCTAAACATCCATAATTGCAGATTGAAATAGTCTTTAGTCCTAGTCCTAGTGATTAAAGTCATTAACAAAAACAACAAAACAAGATGAGAAGTGGTAAACATTTTAAAAGGAACACACTTATAAGCCAGAAAAAGACATTTGCAAATTCCAAGATCTGCTCTTTGCTTGTTTTGTTAGCATGAACAATTTGATTAATCATTCTCTGAAACCGTTTCCTCATCTATAAAATGGGGATTATGAAATTTAGCTAACAGGAATTTGTAAAGCTTTTACACATACGCATACACATCTCACATACTGCCTGATACATGGGAGGTATTCAACAAAATAATAGCTATTAACACTATTTACCTAATAAATGCAAGCATGAGTAGTATTTTCTGAATATTAAATGTTTCTTTCAAAATATTAACCAGAACTTTTGATTCTCTTTACTCTTTCCCTTCCCCCAACATACTGGCAGCCAGACACTCTGCTTTCTATTTCCTCAGGAAAGTGTTGACACAACAGAATGTATATTATGAAGAGATAGACTCTTGGTTTTTAAGTTTCAAAAGCCTAGGCCTGGTGTAAGACAAAGCTTTGGAAGGAAAAAAAGAATGATTAAACAAAGGTTTTTTTTTCCCTCCTCCTGCACTAGAAAACACTCCTCCAGATGTGGGGAGGGACATAAGGGGACATTTCAGGGGAAGTAAGAAAATTTAGTATCAGTATGTATCCCTGGAAGGAAGAGACGGGGAAGGAAGGGCAGAAACCCAGGGAGATCCAAGAGACTTTGCTAGCTGAGGTGACCTCAGCCTTATTTCTAAGAAGAGCCTTTGAGAAAAATGTGATGGAGAGCAGTTTCCTTTGCTCTCTCTCCTCCCTAGCCCTCTCTCTGACCCCATGCACAGTCACTCTGAAGCATCCTGTGTAAAGAGAGTATGTGCGATGTCTAGTCAGGTAGACCTTAAAGAACCTCTCCAAGTTCCCACTACCTCCCCTGCAGTGTGGCATGAGGAATGGTACAAAGATCTCTGATATTACACAATGTGGGCAAACAAGCAGCAGAGAGACATCCAGATCTGAAAGTGCCACTGCAGACAGGAAAGAAAAAAACGGTCCTGGAAGAAACCGCCTGCTTGAACCAACAACCAAGGATATGAGGGAGAGAATGGCATCTCCATGGATGCCAGCCCAGATACATGACAACTGAGGAGGAGGGGGTGTTCTGCCACACCCATGCTCGCCACTCCATGCTTTGCAACGACATAAATCTGGATTGATGAATTTTATCTTTTATCTATTTCCTGGAATTACATTTGGTTATTGAAAGATAACATTATGGACTGAAAAACCTTAGTTACAATAGTCTCAATATTTTTATAAACATAATGGAGGTGTATGAACTTAAGTTATCATAGAAGCTTTTGATACATCTTTCCCTAAGTTTCACATGCCTGTTAAAAGAAAGACTTACTTCGATCAGTAATGATGGTCCTGGCCTCTTGATTGCTGGTCTTGTTTTTCAAATTCTGGGCAGCAGTAATGAGTTCTTCCAACTGGGGGCGCCTCTGCTCCAAGTCCTGCAGTGTTGCCTGAAGGAACAAATGGAACAATCCTGAGTTCCTCCAGCACTGCGCATTCCTTTTATGGGTAATTCTCAAAAACCAACCAAGGCACTTTTAGAAATAAAACAAGATGTTATTAGATATAAATCTCTAATGTGTTAGGCTTTACAGAGAGCAATTTAACAAGAAATGTGTTTCATTTTTCGATACCAAAAATATTTCAAGTGAAAATCTTGATTATGGGTTTGCTTCACTAGTTAAGAGCTTAGATGGAGTCATTTCAGTGTTCCTGGGTTTACGTACACCAATATATGAGTGCCACGAGTAACCAATGTAATTCTGAATTATGAAAATGTATTTAAGACACTGATGGCTATTTATACTTGTAATCTCATGCTGTGCAGTGTCAAAATTGAGGTGTATATTTTAGAAACAGAAAAGACAGAGAAGTGATTTAAGAGAGAGAACTTATTTGACTTCTTTGTGCTTAAAATTTCTCACCTATAAAATGAGAAGATGATGTAGATGAGCTAAATTAATCTTTTCCCAAAATTGACTCTAGTAAGATTCAACTGATTCCTTTGCCTCACTATAGAGTGAATGGGCTCTAAGGAGGGCTGTGAATCAACCTTTTAAACAAATTTTCTAATGCTCATCATCAGGCAAGCTTAGAAAGCATCAGACTAGAAGTTAGTATTTGTATTTTGTATTAAAACTGACTTTAATACTGCTTTTACAAAAGTACCAAAGAGAATGAAGCCAACTATATATATATATGGGCTTCTCTTATGGCCCAGCTGGTAAAGAATCTGCCTGCAATGTGGGAGACCTGTGTTCGATCCCTGGGTTAGGAAGATTCCCTGGAGAAGGGAAAGGCTACCCACTCCAGTATCCTGGCCTGGAGAATTCCATGGACTGTATAGTTCATGGGGTCTCAGAGAGTCAGAAATGACTAAGCAACTTTCACTTGTATATATATATATGTTGGGCTGCACCCCATAGACCCACAAAACTTGCACTTGCTCAACTTCATGATTGAAAAAAGAGCCCAGAGTCAGTGACAGAGACATCAGTGGTCTAATGGATGGGGGAGCTTACATGTCTGAAGCAAGGTCCTGGGGTGACACCCCACCATGTATAGCAGAAGGTGGGTAGCAAGTGAGGGTAATCTGCATTGGGGGAAGGGAGGAGGGATGGCTAGTTACAGGAGAAATGATATCAGATGGGCTGATTAGTTATCAGGGAGACCAGTAGAGGGCACGCCCCTCATTGCGTCTTTGATAAACACAATCATCAGTCAGGGCCCGCGCCAGGTACTGTACATAGGAGTCAGTCATGTGCAGAGGGTAGAAGTGATGCAGGCACTGGTCAGTCAGGGCCATACAGAGAGCAAGAGAACAGCCATCTTGAGTAGCCTGACCATACAATATATACTTTATAGGTAGCAATGTTCTCCTTCCCTCAAGTGTCCATTTATTGCCTCTGTCATCTATTTTCTCCACACGAAAGGCCAAAACTCCACTGATATTTTCAAAGAAGTTTGGGAAAAGTAAGGTATCTCCTTTGTCCTTGTACTAAAACTGAATACATTTTATTGGTTTGCATTACTTTAAAACTGCTATGTGACAGATGTTTTACACATGTTTCCTCATTTTTATTCTCCTAATAACCACACTAAAAAACTAAGCCAGAAGTCTTCATGGTTTTAAATCTTATGCTCTTTCTACTACCACATGAGGCCAATGAAAGTCAAGAGGTGAAATGTGGTAGATGGTAAAGTTCATGGAAATTAGTTATCTACTATGCCCTTTGACTGGTGCTGATTTTCTAAAGACTTTTGTATCTAGAAAGGCCAAGTTTTGATCATTCTGAATGTTTCTCTTGTGAAGGGGTAGGAAATAGGCCTGTGATTTGAGCTCAATTGCTTTTAGTGCTATTAAAATAATAGGAAGAACTTACCCAAACATTGCCCATCTATTGTGAGCATTTTCCCCTTTCTGTATTGAAAAATTGAAGGGGTTAACTTTTAACAAATTTTCCACATTTGTAAGCTGTGATTGCTCAGAAGAAAAATCCAATTTTCAGGTTTCTAACTTTTATCGTTTCTTTACACAAAAGTGTGTTTGAAATATGGAACAAATTGCCAAAGACAGCTATTGAAGTAAGTGGCATAAGTCAGTTGGAGAGTCCTGAACAAATTCTAAAGTAGGAACCATATAGTCACAGACAGATTTTTACGAAAGATATTTTCCAGGATTAGAATGTTACACTCTGGTCATCTGTGACATAGCAAGCTGAAAAGTTACTTTGGAATTCCTAACTCTTCAGTGTATAATACATTCAATAATAGATTTTTGAAAAATAGACTTACCCAGAACCCATAAATTCAAATCTTCCCCTCTAAATGCCTAGAGCTAGCAAAGTACATACATTCATTTATTTACTGACTCATTCTTTCATTTTATAAATATCAAGTGCTAGGCACTGTTTCAGGTCTTACAGATATAGTAGTAAATAAACTCATTAGGCATGATTTATGCAATTTAAGTAAAAATTTGTGTTTTATGACACTTGAAAATTTTTATATAGCAAAGATGATCTTTATTGTCATTTTCCTTTGATTTCATATTAACCCATCCTCAAACAACCAGGCCATTCTTTGCATCTAAATTCTGGATACATAACCCCAAGGATGGCTATGATTTTTCCCTTCTTTTAGGATTACAAAGTTCGTTTAAGAAGTCTGTTGTAGAAGTAACTTGATCAACTCTAATCTGAACCTTACCAGGCTCTAAATTAAACCTGACCACAATGAACAGCTTTTACTGATGAAATTAGCAAGCATGTCAATTTAGACTTAAAACAAGCCATTTTCCTCTCTAATGAACAAAATAGGTCTCAGGGTATTGTGAAACCTGTTCTCTAGTTGGGTGATTCTCTAATTCTGCTGACAGACACATACTTTGTAAGCACCTGAGAAGATTATTAATGACATCCTTTGAAGCAGCCTCCTTAAAAATCCAAGGAGATTCAAGACTGCAATAAAACCATGCCTTTCTAAAATATTTCAAAACAAAATTATAGCTCTATCCCACTTTCTGGTCAACATGGACAAACGTCCATTTCAAAAAAGAAACTGTACAATAGTAATAATGTGTGAATATATATTATATATATGGGATTCATGAGATGCTAATAGGAAAGATTGGAGGCAGGAGGAGAAGGGGATGACAGAGGATTAGATGGCTGGATGGCATCACTGACATGTTGGACATGAATTTGAGTAGACTCCAGGAGCTGGTGATGGACAGGGAAGCCTGGTGTGCTGCAGTCCATGGGGTCGCAAAGAGTCGGGCATGACTGACTGAACTGAACTGAATACACTAATTAAACAGTGGTTTCACAGTAGAGCAGAATAGGACTTTTCTTTCCAAAACTGAAGGGAAGGACTTGAATATGACATTCATTTAACATTGTTTTTTGTTAAGATAGTATACAACAGTGACTGAAAGATCTTCATGCTAAAAAACAGGACACACGCACGCAATGGGAGGAACAACTATTTCTTCTTTTCATTTGGTTTTCTTTTGAGTGTACTCTATTTGCTATCACAATTTCTTTGACTTGACAACTTAGTTTCATAATCCTATAAATTCTCAAATACAATGACCTTCATCTGAGATACCCACAGATGAGAGAACACTTTGGATCTAATCATTACTCATACTACCCACTTCCAAAATATCCATCTACAAAATTCCATTTTCTGCCCCCAATCTGGTAGCAGATGGTACTCTCTTTCTCCTCTAATCTTCATCCTCATTTGACCTCCAGTTGTATTCCATTGTTCAAATGCTTTATTCTGGGTTTAGTGGTCTATATTTGTCGTACTAAACCAGTAGAATGCTAATTATGCTTATTTTTCTTATATGAGCACAGATACTTATAACTTAAGTGAATAAAACTAAAACTATGACATGCTTAGCAGTACCTAAGCATGATAATTGAGCACATCTACATGGATCTATCATTCGGGAAGAAACAAGCACAAAGGAAGAAAGGAATCAATGCTATTTCTAAGGAGTCATAAGCCAGCTACTGGGCTTTGCTAAAAACAGCTTACCCCTTGGAGATGAGAATTCATCATGGATTCCACTAGCTGAGCAAAGATGGAGAAAAAAAAAAATCTTCAAATACAAAGTGAATCAGAAGTCGTTAATCCTACTAAGTCTTCCCAGGGTTGAGAGAAGTGGTTATAAATAGCAATCCTATGAAAAAGCAGCTAAACAATGGAGCCATGCATACCAAAAGTAGGTCATTTTAGACTCTTAGAAAGAATTACACTTTGTAATGTAATTTGTTAAAATGAAATTCTACCTAAATAATACTCCAATAGAAAACTCTATATGTGTAGTTGAATATTTAGTATTTATATGTCTAAGCAAAGACCTTAACTAGAAACTTGTTATATTTTTAGTATTTTTCTACAAAAATCAACAATCTTCACATAGTTAAACTTAGAACAAAGGCCTATGGTGATTTTCAGTTGTTGCCATTTTCAGGAAATAAGCATGAATCCAACTTACATATTATGTAAAAATGGAGACCTTAGACTCTTATTTACAACTTAAAAAATTAACATTAAAGATTGACAAGGTGAGAGAGTTTATAGAATTACTTTATGTCTGGAAGAAAATCAGCATTTAAGTCAGGTGGGTTCTAAACTGTAGTCTTTCTAGTAATCGAAAGAGATTTACCTGTGAGGATGCTAATCATCTGTCTAGCTTTCAACTGCCTCACTGAGCACCTTAATTCAGGCTTCTATTCTTGCATTCGGCTGCCTCTGCAAATAGATGGGCCAAATTCAAAGTTGTCTTTATTGTCCTCCACTTCCTCACTTCTCATGTGCGTTGTAAACTGACTTGGATATTTTCCTGCTGGGCAGAACTTCCCTACTTCTCTGAATGTTCTACCAGCATCTCAGTTGGTCACTTCTTCATAAGCACCTTCTAACTGTGGTTAGCCTTTTGTCCTTCATTCATTCAAGAAATACCTTTTAAAAAGCATTTTTCTTTTATATAGGCTTCCTGTGTGTGGCTCAGCTGGTAAAGAATCCGCCTGCAATGTGGGAGATCTGGGTTTGATCCCTAGGTTAGGAAGATCCCCTGGAGAAGGGAAAGGCTACCCACTCCAGTATTCTGGCCTGGAGAATTCCATGGACTGTATAGTCCATGGGGTCACAAAGAGTCAGACATGACTGAGTGACTTTCAATTTAACTTCACTTTACTTTTATGTAATCTGAAACTTTTGGAAAATTCATAAGAATGGTCCAAGAATTCACATGTACCCTTTACCCAGATTCACTGTTAATATTTTGTCACATTTTACCATTTATCATTCTAATATTACATATATACATATAGTATCTGTGTATGTAATATTATATTTGTTTTCAGAACCATTTGAGAATAATCTGTAGATAGAATGTCTTTTTTATATTTCAGTGTTCGTTTTTAAGAAAAACAAGTGCATTCTCTGATATAATCTCAGCTTAATTTCTAATTCAGGAAATTTCATGGAGAAGGTAATGGCACCCCACTCCAGTACTCTTGCCTGGAAAATCCCATGGATGGAGGAGCCTGGTAGGCTGCAGTTCATGGGGTCGCGAAGAGTCGGACACGACTGAGCGACTTCACTTTCACTTTTCACTTTCATGCATTGGAGAAGGAAATGGCAACCCACTCCAGTGTTCTCGCCTGGAGAATCCCAGGGACGGGGGAGCCTGGTGGGCTGCCATCTATGGGGTCACACAGAATCGGACACGACTGAAGCGACTTAGCAGCAGCAGCAGCAATGTGGCTTTAGTACTATAACCTAATCTACATTCTTTATTTATAATATCAAGATTACTCCCTTAATTGCCTTTCATTTACTGGTCCAGCCTCATGTATCTCTTTCGTCACCTTTAATCTGAAATAATTCATTGCCTTTCTTTGAATTTCTTATCACTGACTGTTTTGAAGAACATGGGCCAGTGGAGAATGTATCCCAATTTGGGTTTCAGTGAATATTTTTAAGTATTTATGTTATGCCAGTCATTGAGCTAGTCATAAGGATATAGCAGTGAAGGAGGAAAACTTATTCGCAAGTAAAAAATGAACTAGTAGTGAGGACAGGCAGTAAATAAGCAATTATAATAAACTGAGGGAGTATTATGATAGGAAAGGCACAAGGAGTTATCAAAGCATACAGCAGAGATATCTAACCAAATTTAGGGTATCAAAGGGAGTGTTCTAAAGGAAGTAGGGCTCACTTGGTCCTTGGGGCTTATTTGTCTAAATTATACAATTTTTTGGTGTGTAAATTTTAAGCTCTATATTTCAGATTTTTTTCAGCTTTATTTGGGTAGATTTGACAAATAGAAAATATATATAGAAGTATAAAATTTGTTGTGATATATGTATACATTGTGAAATGATCACCACGATCAAACTAGTTAACATATCCACCATCTCACATACTTAACCTTTTGTGTGCCTGTGCATGATGAAAGCACCTAAGATCTACTCTCAGCAAATTTCAAGTAGACATTATTAGTATTTCTAGGCTTTACATTATATCTCTAAAAGTTATTCATCTTATAACTGGAAGTTTGTAGCCTATGGCCAATATCATCCCACTTCCTTTACCCTCAGCCCATGACAACCATCATTCTACTGTTTCTCAGAGTCCCACTGCTTTTAGATTTCACATATAAGTAAGACTTCATAGTATTTGCTGTTCTATATCTGGCTTATTTCACTTAGTGTAATGCCTTCTAAGTTCATCTATGTTATCAAAAATGGCAGAATTTCCCCCTTCTTAAGTATTAATAATATCCAGTGTAAATATACCTATACCACAATTTCTTTATCCACTCATCTACTGATGGACATTTGAAGTGTTTCCATATCTTGGCCATTGTGAATAATGCTGCAGTGAATAAGGGAGTGCAGATATCTCTTTGGGATCCTGACTCCATTTCCTTTAGATATAAACCCAGAAGTGAAATTGCTGGATCACACGGTATTTCTGCTTTTAATCTTTTGAGAAACCTCCTTACCAACAGTGTACGGAGGTTTCCGTTTCCTTTTCTCCATAGCCTCATGAACAGTTGTAATCTCTTGTCTTTTTGATAATAGCCATTCTAACAGGTGTGCGGTAATTTTCACTGTGATTTTGATTTGTATTTCCCTGATGATGAGTGATGTTGAGTACTTCTCATAGAGCTATTGGTCATTTGGATGTCTTCTTTGGAAAAATGTTTATTCAGGTCCTCTGCCCAATTTTAAATCTGATAATTATTACTATTATTATTTTTACTACTGAGTTGTATGATTTCCTTATATATTTTGTTTTTTTTAAAATATAAATTTATTTATTTTAATTGGAGGTTAATTACTTTACAATATTGTATTGGTTTTGCCATACATCAACATGTATCCGCCACAGGTATACACGTGTTCCCCATCCTGAACCTCCCTCCCTTAACTCCTTATCAAATACATCGTTTGCAAATACTTTCTCTCATTCCAAAAGCTGTCTTCTCATTCTGTTGATTTTTTTTTCCCCTTTGCTGTGCACAATCATTTTTGTTTGATGCAACCCCACTAGTCTATTTAGACTTTTGTTGCCTGTGATTTTGGCATCAAATCCAAAAAATAGTTGTCCTGGCTAATGTCAAGAAGATTTCTTCTGGTTTTCTTCTAGTATTTCATGCTTTCAGGTCTTTAAGTGCCATTGCTGCTAATACCTACTGTGGTGGCCAGAAGAATGTGCAAGCCTTTTATGACTGGGACCCAAGTGACCGAGGACTCCAGCTGCTGCATTTAGAAATCCATCACTACATTGGAGAGAAGAAGCCAAGCCTCCCATGGACTGCTCCCCACCAAGGACTGAATGTAATGGAGATACTAAAGCAGAGCCTTTCTTAGGAGGCCTGGGGCCCCTCTGGCTGACTCAAGCTCAATGTCTCCCAGACAGCTTTGCTGACCCTTCCTCAGGTTGCACACTGGGGTACTTCTACCCAGTTTTCTCTCTCTTTTTTCCTTCATTTTGGGTTAGACTTGCATTTGGGTCTAGTGATTATCCCAACTTCTCAGGCTTCCTGTCTATTTCATTTTACATAGCTGTTTTCTCTACTAAAATAATTTGCTGTTCAATCCTGGCTTAGGACATTTAAATGCAATCCCCAACGAATACACCCACTTTTGCCCTTCTAGTCCCTAAGCCTCTCATTAACTCTTCAGACCCAGATAATATACCATCTGGATGTACAGTTCATAATTTCTGAACATTATTAATATAATTCTTAAGATTCAATTTAAGTGAATTAGTACGGCATTTTAAAAAAATGCCGCTACTTTTTTTTTTTTTTTTTAAAGAGCATGACCCTTATTTTTACTGGGCCTAAAATTGAACCAAAGGAAAAGATGGTTATTTATATGTATTACATGGTGATGGTTCCATTCTACATTTGTAGTTCATCAACACTGGACAGCAAAGTAAGTCACCAGGAATCCTGAAAGACATACCAAAAGGAACTTTGGGACAAGTTTTTGGACTACAAAAGACAGCAAAGCTAAGTCCAAAAAAATGTCCAGTTTTTCTGAGTCAGAATTGCCCTGGGTAGGCAGGGACCTCAAGCAGGGCCAGGTTCATGGACATGAAACTAATGCATGTTTTCATCTTAAATTTTTTTTCTATTATATTTTAACAAGGGGCCCTGCATTTTCATTTTTCACTGGGGCTCACAAATTATGTAGCCAATCTTGATGGCAACCCTGAAGTAAGCAGAGAATAAAAGTTGAGTACTATATCTTGTGTGAAACACCAGTTAATTAGTGATGGTGAAGAACACATTTAAATGCAAATTATGTCAATCAAACGCCTCTTGCTTAGTTCCTGAGAACTTGTTCTAAATTTCTGTAAGGAGGAATCATGAAGCTAAAAGATACATATTTGGGCGAAAAATCTCTCTTTTGGTCAGGAAAAGCAGAGCAGGATGGTTGTAAGTTGTCCGAGATGGGACCCTTTCAGCACCAGTGGTATTGGAGAAGCAAAGTCATTGTGATGATAGAAGTGAGCAGGGGGACCTATCAGGAAAGAGGTGAATTGTCTGAGAAAAGAATTTGGGATCAAAAAGGGAACCTGTGGTTCTGGCAACAATAATGGCTGCTGAGAGCTCAAATTCCATTTCCAGTTTTAGCTAAATATCAGTTTTACCTAAAACTAGGCTGGCCTTGGGAAATACATGGGAAATGGCTAATATTTTCACAAACAGTTACTAACTGCAACTAAATACCAAGCACTCAGCTAATACACAGAGAAAAATAAAACTTGGCCTCTTTTTTCAAGAAACTCATAATCTAGCAAATACTAAAGGCTCATAAAGAACCAATACTGTGAGAAATAAATAACAACAACAATACCTGCCTTTTGACATTTGCCATGCACCAGAAGAATCTATCATCGATTAGTGGTTATGGGAATGGATTCCGGAGTAAGGTTGCCTGAGTTTGAATCTTGGGGGCCATTTACTTGGTTTCTTATTTGCAGCAAGTTAGTTAACTACTTTCTTCTTCATTTGTACCACCAGAATGAAAATAATAACAGTATCTATCTCTTAAGTTTGTTAAGAGAATTAACTGGTTAATATCTATAAAATGCTTGAAACATTTCCTGTTATGTAAGTACAAAATTCTAAATAAAAAATTTCTTAATTTAATCTTCATAATACTCTAAGAGGTAGGTACTATTATTATTCCTGGTTTACAGATAAGGAAAATGAAAGTAAAAAAAGAAGTCTGTCCAGAATCACAGGTTAGTAAGTGGTAGGACTTCAAATACAGGCAATTTGGCCCCAGGGTCTACTTAAAAGCTATGATTTTAGGATACAGTTACAAGTACCTATGCAATAGTATAATGTAGTATAGCTATCATATAGTCTGATCTAATTATTATACAGGTATGATTCAATGGGACAGGAACATGAAATGGGATTACACGAGGTAAAATTAACTATCCAACTTATTAAGCACTAAATCAGTCAGGGTTCCTGCAATAAACAAATGGCTCATAGACACTACTACAAATAAAATGGATAACTATTAATAGTAAGGACCTACTCATGTACACATTGCTATATTTACAACCACAATTACTTATATAGCACAAGGAACTCTGCTCAATGTTATGTGGCAGCCTGGATGGGAGAGGAATTTGATGGAGAATGGATATATGTATATGTGTATGTATGGCTGAGTCCCTTCAATGTCCACCTGAAACAATCACAACATTGTTAATCGGCTATATACCAATAAAAAATAAAAAAAGTTTAAAAAATAAATATATTAAAATGGAAAAAAAAAATAAAAGGACCTACTGTATAGCACAGGGAACTCTACTCAATACTCTGTAATGGCCTATGTGGAAAAAGAATCTAAAAAAGAGTGCATTTAAAAAATGTATAACTGATCTACTTTGCTATACATCTGAATTTAGCACAACATTGTATTCGGTTGGCCAAAAAGTTCGTTTAGGTTTTTCCATGTGCTCTTATGGAAAAATCTGAATTAAGTTTAACTATATTACCAAAAAAAGAAAAAAAAAACAAAACAAAACAACAACCTGAGATAGGAAGACTTGAACAGAATCTGAGAAGTAGGTGCAGGGAGAGGACCTTGATAGGATCTGTGGCTGTCAGTAAGGGAGCCTAGTCACCTCTGGACTCTCTCTCTTGTCACCTTTTGCTCCACTAGTACCTCCCGTTAGGAAGACACAACAAGTGGGTTAGCAGGTCCATTGCTGTTGCCCGTGCTATTTGGCCTCCCAGGGTAGGATAGGAAGTTAGAATGTGGATCTGAGAGACTGTCACGCAAAAGTACCAAAGTGGTTGGTAAAATAAAAACAACCACTAAAAGGAATCAGTGAAGGGAGGAACCATATATGAAACTTCTCAGGAAAGACTTCATGGAAGAAATGGTTCACACTGCCCTTGAACCTTGGGAGATTTGGCTAGGTCATGGGGTGGGCAGCATTATTAGCAAATGGAAAGCAGGAGTAAAGGCAAGGATATGATAAAGTCTCAGCTGGGCTGGCTGGTGTCTAGGATTCGCTGGAAATAATGGGAGATAAACTTAGATAGGCATAGATAATGGAGGTAGTTTATGGTGGGCTTTTTAAAAAGTTTGGATTTTATCATGAGAAAATGGGAAGCAATAAAGACTAGAAAAATTGAAGCTACAGGAGTCAAGATTTTTGTAATCTATTGGACACCTTATTCTTTCTGGCTGAAATTCCTTCCTTGGAAGTTCTTAGTTCTGTCTTGGAAATATAGTCAACAGATAACCATAAATAAAATTGCTGATTAACCAATTGACTGGACACAGAAATGGGAAACAAGAAAGATAATTACCAAATAAATTCCACCCTGGGTGTGAAAATGATTTGAACATTGCATGTATTATAAATATTACTGATCATTTTGCTAACTTTATAAACAAAAATGTGATAGATATCTAAGGAAAGTGCCTCAGCCTCCTAAATGTGAAACCTTTTTTATAATGGTATAATACAAATTAATCTAATATTAGTAAGTTATTTTTTGATATAAATTCTTTCTTTTTGTTGAAAAAGAGATTATGATGATCATTTCCAAGTTATTTTGTCACAGAAAACTTGAAGGATTGATTTACTTGCCATTTCATAAAATCCTTAACATGCAAAAATGAAAACTCATTTCAGTTGTACAAGCTAGTAAGTAAATAATGTGTACTAAATTAGGGATCTTGAAATATAATTTCAAAGTCAAGAAGAAAGAAGAATTTCAGACTACAATTTGTTGATAATGATTTGCAAATACAGTTCTAAGCTGACAGAAAGGGTGCTGATATTTTTAGCTGTTCAACATTAGATCTATTAGTTATTCTCCATCGTTCACATGTCTTGAAACCCTATTGTTCTGTAAATTTAGAATATTGACAAAGGATAATTGGGGCAGTTTTAAGATCAGTTTTTGTCACATGTATCACATTTGCAGGCTTTTGGTATTTTGACCCAATACAATAAGTGGTTTTTACCCCTACATATATTTTAGAAGAAAGGGAAAAACTGAAATTATTTTACAATACACATATTTTAGAACTATTCCTGCTCATGCTTTGCATTATTCATTTCTTGTTCTATCTTGAAAAACACCATTTCGGAACCATTTTAACTTCAACTGGTCGAGATAAATTTTCTTTTATCTCATCAGAGTACCCTTTTCAGCAGACTGAATTATAAGTGAACCAAATTAATAAAATGGAGGATAAATTACATAACATGAATAGTGAAATGTAACTGTTTGAGAGCATTGTTTCTAATATTTTGCCTTGTACAGAACCTTCTGATTTCGCTTCCAAAAGATGTTGTCCAAAGCCTATATACATTCCTGATAAAGGATGCTCGAGATGACAGATAACTGAGCATTGGTCAATCAAACAGGCAAGAAATATTTGACAGTATTCTATGCACAATACAGCAGAGTAGGGCAAGTATCTTGTGAGTGAGATAGGATGGCATAAAAGAGCATCCCTAGTGATTTCAATGAACTTGCAATGGAGTTAGGGAGACGACCCTCAGGTCTACACAGGTGTGCTCACACAG
This sequence comes from Ovis canadensis, assembly GCF_042477335.2. Lineage (NCBI taxonomy): Eukaryota > Metazoa > Chordata > Mammalia > Artiodactyla > Bovidae > Ovis > Ovis canadensis. The sequence goes on from NC_091727.1 coordinate 32,309,606, forward strand.
GCAGCTAGCCAGTAATGGAAGATCATATGTAAATGACAAATGCAAGAGTCCACTGACTGCAGACTCTATGCTAATGAGATTCTGAAGAATGGGATTTTAATATGAGCATGTTCAGGGAAAGTGTCACAGACGACCAGGAACCTGGACTGTAACTTGGGAGGATGAATGGGATCCATAATGACCTAGCGATGAGAGAGAGGAGCTTCCAGGACAAGGACTGAGCTCAAACCAATGTATGGAGGTCTGAATACACTAGGGTGTTTGGGCAGAAGTGAGGAGGGCAGCTTTGTAGTGGGCAGAAAATTATGATGACTCTGATCAAGTTGGGCAAAGAGGCTGAGACTGGGACTACGAGATGAATAAAGACATTACATTGAAGGCAATGGGGACTCTTTAGAGGTCTTAGAACAGAGAAATGCCAACATAAAAGTGGCATTTTAGAACTATTAACTTTGCACCATTGCATCCAAAGTTCTTCTGAGGAGAAGACTGAAAAACTCAACTGCAGCAATCCAAGAAAAATCTCATCTATATCCTCTTTGACTAAATTTCCTGTCATGCAAACATGCAAAACATTTCTAATTTAGCCTGAGGCATCCTTTTATTTCAGGAAAAAATAACCCCATTGCATATAAGTAAAATAAATTCAACCCCAGTCTTGTAAAGAACTATCCCAGAGAATTATCAAACAGATTTTCTATCTTATTTGTAATATATCAAATAGGATGAGGGTAGAAAGGGACTGTGGTTTCAGTTTAGAAAGAAGTAAGCATTCAGAATACTTTGTTAAACTCTTAAATTCTTGCTCTAAAGAATAAACGGAGGGGCTTCCCTGGGGGCTCAGTGGTAAAGACTCCTCCTGCCAATGCAGGAGACATGGGTTCTGTCTCTGGTGCATGAAGATCCCACATGATGCAGGGCAACTAAGCCCATGTACCACAACTACTGAGCCTTCGTGCAACGATTAGAGAAGCACGCGCCCCACAACTAGAGAAAGTCTACATGCAGCAATGAATGAAGACCCAGCGCAGCCAAAAATAAATAAATATATATTTTTAAAGAATCTTTAAGAATAAATGGAGACTTTCAGAATATGAGAACTGGGATTTCTCCAGAAACATAACTTTAAAGATTAGTATCAGTAGTAACAAGAATTATCAATAGAATATTATGGTGCCACATTTTGTGAACCTAACTTTTCAGTGTCCCTTTTTTAGTCTTATTACTGCATCAGCCATATAATACTGTCTTTGGGAAATGAGTGTTCAGACAATACTCTCGTTTCTCGGAGAGAGCTTGACAAGTACTGTACTAATCCCTTAAAAAAAATGAGTCAAAGCAAACAAATGATTGTGCTAAAAATTCTTCAGCCTCTCCATGTCTTCAAAACATTTTAGAGATGCCGCTTATTTAAGTACTGATACAAGAATCTTGGTTTTTATTGCCAACTGCAGCCATCAATAAACTGAGGCAGAGCAAGAGATGTTGCTGTTCATTGATGCTACCTGTATACAGCAAGCGAAGTGGAGCAATGAGCAATTATCTAGAGGTGATTAAATTCATGTACACACTCAATTGGTATAATTCAAGCATCCAAATGTTTTTTTTTTCCTATCTTCAAATGGTAGATGTGAATACTTGCATTATCAAAATAATTGGCACAGCTGTTCAATTCATGTTGCACAGAGAGGGAGAGAATTGGGCTCAGTTTATTTGTCTGTAAAATGAGGGTAATTACATTTATATCAACCAATCTTGGGGAGATTAAAGCAATAAATATATTTATAAGAATTCAAATACCTTAGGTACAAATTAGTCAAATATGGCTAATCCAGGTTTCTTTATAGGAATAGTAATTGGGAAATATTATAGGATATTTTTAATCCATCCGGTTTCAACCATCCAGCTTCACTGTTTTGAGTGTTATGACGTGAAGACAATACATGAATAGTGAACAGTAATGTAGTGGTGCTGAGGAATGCCATCTTAATGGTTTGGAAACCTCTTTGAGTTTTATAAGGAAGTGGAAAATATGTGTGCGTGTGTGTTTGTGAGAGAGAGAGAGTGCACTCACAAAGGTGAGGTGAGATTCAAACAGAGAAGCGAGTTATGCACAAATTTATATCATACTTTCACATCAACATGGTTTGATATGTAAGATTGGGGAATATATATAAGGAATAAAAGCTTAACAATTGGGTCTCATGCTTCAAAATAAAAACCATACTTTGCATATTCTGAGGCCAACATTAATCTATTTCTTCTCAGAAATTATGTGACTGGGGAAGGGAAAAATCTGCCCTTGATTGGGTGCTATGTGTTTATGCCGTGGCTTAGTTATAAATTATTTATGGAGATCATTTCTTGGTATGTGAGTCGAGTCGCTATTACGGAGTGTTAATACACTTGCAGCGAAGTGTTGCTGGGGGTAGGTGTCAGACATTGATCAGGAGTTAAGAGACCAGCTATTTATTTTTGCTGGTGTAAGAGGAAATTTCTATAATAAAACAATGATTCTGCTTCTCTGTCAAAAAAAAAAATGCCATTTTATGACATAAAAGCTCTCTTCAGTAAACAAAGACCAGACTGTTACTGGGGGAATGTAGAAATTACAATAGAATATATTTCCCTGTGGGAGTACAACAGCCTTTAACTCAACTGGAACTTGCCTTGTGATAGCTTTTAAGGGAGGGGACATATTCTATGGGGACAAGCTGTGCCCCCTTTCAGCTCCCTAGAGACTGGATTAGTTCTCATCCTATAAAAAATGGGGCTACATTAGCACACTGTGTCAGTGAATTACACACTCACACTACAGCCTGAAAGGAGCCCAGCATGGGGCGAATTGCTTTCTGTGGCATAGTTCCAAGCGAACACAGTTCAGATGAAGCCGATTCCAAGGACTATGGAAACTATGTTCTATTTGATCAGAAAATGCACACAACTTCTTAACTGGGAGCTACTAGAGCTGCTCCAAGGGCATGTGTAATCAGTTCTTAAATGCTTTTTGCAATGCTGCACACCTAACCAAGCTGTTTACATTACAAGGAAGAGTTAACTTTAATTCTCTGTTTTATTGGGATGGATACATATTATTAACACTCCTTTCAATAAATTTTAAGTAATTTAAAAAGTAGTGGTAGCCCTGGAGCAAGGTTGCAGTAAGAATATCCACTTTTCTCTGCTTTATTTATATGAGGTGAGTCAAATTACTCACCCTTTGCTGCCTCACGTTATTGGCATGAGACTAGGCAGCGACAGAAACTGATAATAAGTAAATCAGTACTATAAGTTGGTTCCAATTTCTGATACTTCAATCTCAATTCCCTCTCCCTCCTTCTCTATCTATCTGTTACATTAATGATCAACCTCATTTTTAGGGGAAGTTTTCTCTAAGATAGTGGCCAAAGCAGGTGTTAATGAGATCAGTACTTCAATTAAAACTTCACAAAGCTAGGTAGGATAAAGGCAAGAGCTAATCCCAAGCTTTTGGTTCACAAAAATGATGCTATGATCCACAAGTAATGACAAAAGTAACTCATACTACACGAGTTACTAGATGAGTCATGCACATCAAATATTTGCACAGTGGGCAGCACAAATGGATGGTTAAAAAAAATAAGAAAGGGAATCCAAGAGATGCAACTGCCTTAAGCAGTTTTGGTTGAATAAGTATCTAGCCTGTAATCTTAATAGTAATCATTGGCCCCTACTCTTGATCCACTTAGATACAGTATTTGCTAAAAATACCTGCACAAACTTGTCACTGCACTCCTCAAAAATTCAAACTCTTACAGCATAACAATTACAATAACAACAACAACTAGATATTGTGTGTTACCTATGTGCCAGACATTGTCCTAAGCACTTTACATATATTAACTTCCAGAAACCATCTGAGCTGGGTACTTTTACTCTCTTTTATAGACAAAGAAAATGAGGAACAGAAAGATGACATAATTGATGCAAGGCCACAAAGCTAACTGGTGGTAGAAGTGGAATAAAATGGCTTAGATCCTCCTTTCCCAATGTTTTCCTCCATTATGTTATAGCAACAACTTCTTAAGTAGCTACAATGTGTAATAGCAGAAACTGGGCTATATGTTTTACAAACAACATTTTTTAATCCTGATAACAACTTTACCTAGCTAGATATTATGTCCATTTTTACACACGAGGAAC